>NC_141577.1:1300606-1514044 GCF_036417535.1 Chlamydotis macqueenii | reverse complement strand
TTAATTAATTGCACCGCTAATTACCCCCCCCCGGTGTAATTAACTCCCCCACCTCAGCTGAGTTTTCCCCTTCCAGCACGCAAACGAGCCCCCCACCCCGGCGGTAATTAATTATGCAGAGCGGCTTAATTACCCGCCCCGAGCGCTAATTACCCCCCCAGGAGTGTTAATTAGCGGTGGCTCGTTAGGCGGTACTCACGGTAGCCCATGCCCTGCAGGAAGTACTTGAAGGCCTCGGTGAGCTTGGCCGGCTGCGCGGGTGGGGCCGTGACCTCCGACCCCTCCCCGGTGACCTCTGACCCCTGGCTGACCTCTGACCTCGCGACCCCGGTAAGGCCCGGTCGTCCCCCCCCAGCAGTCCTCTGAGCCCCTGTGACCTCTGACCCTCTGTGACCCCATGACCTCTGACCCCATGACCTCTGACCCTGTGTGACCCCATGGGGGGTGTCATGTGACCTCAGAGGAGGCCCGGTGACATCACAGGAGGCCCGGTGACATCACCAGTGACGTCACTCACCATGGCGTCCTTGTGGGGGGAGTTGTCGCCCACCACCAGCAGCACCGGGCAGCTGGGGGGGCAAAGGTCAGGGGTCGCGGGGGGGTCACGGGGGGTCACGGGGGTCACGTGGGGTCAGGGGTCACTCACCGCAGGCTGTTGGCCCCGCTGCGCTGCAGGCCCAGGTCCCCGCGGCTGCAAGGGGGGTGTCCCAGTTCATCCTAGTGCCTCCCAGTTTGATCCCAGTTCCCCCTGTTTTCTCCCCAGTTCCCTCCCAGTTCTCTCCCAGTCCCTCCCAGTTCCCTTCCAGTTCCCCTCAGCTCAATCCCAGTTGCTCCCAGTCCCTCCCAGCCCCCCGGTACCCCCCCAGCTCCATCCCAGTTCAATTCCAATTCCTCCCAGTTTGATCCCAGTTTCCCCAGTACCCTCCCACTCCATCCCAGTCTGATCCCAGTGCCCCCAAATCCCATCCCAGACCCCCCCCAGTCCCCTCCAGTCCCTCCCAGCCCCCCCAGTTCGATCCCAGTCCCCCCCGGTTCAATCCCAGTTCAGTCCAGTCCTCCTAGCCCAGTCCCAGTCCCTCCCAGTTCCCTCCCAATCCCCCCCGGTTCAATCCAGTTCAATCCCAGTCCCCCCCAGTCCCCTCGCAGTCCCCCCCAGTCCCCTCGCAGTCCCCTGCCAGTCCCCCCCCAGTCCCCCCCCAGTCCCCCCCAGTTCATCCAGTCCCCCCCCGGTTCAATCCCAGTGCTCCTAGCCAGTCCCAGTCCCCCCCCAGTTCCCTCCCAGTCCCCCCCGGTTCAATCCCAGTTCAATCCCAGTTCGATGCCAGTCCTCCTAGCCCAATCCCAGTCCCTCCCAGCCCCCCCAGTCCCTCCCAGCCCCTCCCAGCCCCCCCAGTTCCCTCCCAGTCCGCCCCGGTTCAATCCCAGTTCAGTCCCAGTCCTCCTAGCCAGTCCCAGTCCCCTCCCAGTCCTCCAGTCCCTCCCAGTCCCTCCGCAGTCCCCTCCCAGTCCCCTCCCCAGTCCCCTCCAGTCCCCCAGTCCCCCCAGTTCCATTCCAGCCCCTCCCAGTTCCCTCCCAGTTCAATCCCAGCTCGATCCCAGTGCTCCGAGGGCAGTCCCAGTGCCCCGCAGCCCCGCCGCAGCGCCCCCAGTTTGCCCAGTACCTGTTGTACATGGCCCAGAGCAGGGGGGCGTTGGGCGCCGCCCCCAGCCGCCGCCGGGCCTGCTGCACCGGGGGAGGGGCGGCCGCCAGCTCCTCCTGCGGCCCGCGCGTCACAGCCCCGCCCCCGCCCCGCCCCTGCCACGCCCCCGTGTCACAGCCCCGCCCCCGCCCCGCCCCTGCCCCGCCCCCATGTCACAGCCCCGCCCCACCCCGCCCCCACCCTGTGACCCACAAGTGACCCTCCCCCAACCCTTAACTGAGCTCCCTGACCCACAAGTGCCCCCCCCGACCCACAAGTGGCCCTTGGGGCCTCCAGGTGGACTCTGGGCCCCCCAAGTGCCCCCCACAGGCCCCCCAAGTGCCCCTTGAGGGCCCCCAAAACTGACCCCCAGGACCCACAAGTGGCCCTCCCCAGACCCCCAAGCGCCCCCCGGACCCACAAGTGGCCCCCCACGGGACCCCCAAGTGCCCCCCCGCCCGACCTGCGTGAAGAGGTGCGCCAGGATGAGCTCGCTGCTGGAGGACGTCAGGCCCGACAGCTGGGGGGGCACCCGTGGGACCCACGGCGACCCACGGCGACCCACCGCGATCCACCGGCACCCACAGACACCGTAGGGAGCCACCGCGACCCACAGCGACCCACAGACACCGTAGGGACCCACAGCGACCCACAGCGACCCACGGCGACCCACAGACACCCACAGACACGGTAGGGACCCACAGCGACCCACAGCGACCCACAGACACCGTAGGGACCCACAGCGACCCACAGTGACCCACGGCGACCCACAGACACCCACAGACACGGTAGGGACCCACAGCGACCCACAGACACCGTAGGGACCCACAGCGACCCACAGCGACCCACAGCGACCCACAGACACCGTAGGGACCCACAGCAACCCACAGCGACCCACAGCGACCCACAGACACCACAGTGACCCACAGCGACCCACAGCGACCCACAGACACCACAGCGACCCACAGCGACCCACAGACACCGTAGGGACCCACCGTGACCCACAGCGACCCACAGCGACCCACAGACACCGTAGGGACCCACAGCGGCCCACAGCGACCCACGGCGACCCACAGACACCGTAGGGACCCACAGCGACCCACAGCGACCCACAGCGACCCACAGACACCACAGTGACCCACAGTGACCCACAGCGACCCACAGCGAGCCACAGACACCACAGCGACCCACAGCGACCCACAGACACCGTAGGGACCCACCGTGACCCACAGCGACCCACAGCGACCCACAGACACCGTAGGGACCCACAGCGGCCCACAGCGACCCACGGCGACCCACAGACACCGTAGGGACCCACAGCGACCCACAGACACCGTAGGGACCCACAGCGACCCACAGCGACCGTAGGGACCCACCACGACCCACGGCGACCCACAGACACCGTAGGGACCCGCAGCGACCCACGGCGACCCACAGACACCGTAGGGACCCACAGCGACCCACAGCGACCCACAGCTACCGTAGGGACCCACAGCAACCCACAGCGACCCACAGACACCGTAGGGACCCGCAGCGACCCACAGCTACCGTAGGGACCCACAGCGACCCACAGCCGCCCACCAACACCGTAGGGACCCGCAGCGACCCACAGCCACCCACAGACACCGTAGGGACCCACAGTGACCCACGGCCGCCCACCGCCACCCACAGCGACCCACGGCGACCCATAGGGACCCACAGTGAGCCACACGCGACCCCAAGCGACCCACAGCGCCGCGGGGCCAGCAGCAGGGAACCCCCCCCAAACCCCGCCCCCTTCTGCCCCACCCCTCTCCCCATTGGCCCTCCCCACCCGCCGGCCCCGCCCACCTTGTGCGCCACCCAATCCACCCAGCCCTTGGCGCGGGGGTTGATGTTGATCAGCACCAGCCCCTCCACCGCCTCGGGGTGCAGCAGCTGTGGGGCGGGGCCAGACCCATAGCGCCCCACGGCCACGCCCTCCCACCCCATAGCGACCCCCCAGCCCCATAGCGACCCCCCAGCCCCACAGCCACGCCCCCCGAGAGCCCCCAGCGACCCACAAGTACCCAACCAAGAGACCCCACTAACCTCCTCCAGCCCCATAGCGCCCCACGGCCATGCCCCCCCAGCCCCATAGCGACCCCCCAGCCCCATAGCGACTCCCCAGCCCCATAGCGACGCCCCCCTGCCCCATAGTGACCCCCCAGCCCCACAGCCGAGCCCCCAACCCCCCAGCGACCCACAAGTGCCCAGAGACCCCACTAACCTCCTCCAGCCCCATAACGCCCCACGGCCATGCCCCCCCGCCCCATAGCGACCCCCCCAGCCCCATAGCGACCCCCCAGCCCCATAGCCGAGCCCCCAACCCCCCAGCGACCCACAAGTGCCCAGAGACCCCACTAACCTCCTCCAGCCCCATAGCGCCCCACGGCCATGCCCCTCTGCCCCATAGCGACCCCCCAGCCCCATAGCGACCCCCCAGCCCCACAGCCATGCCCCCCTGCCCCATAGCGACCCCCCCGCCCCATAGCGACCCCCCCAGCCCCACAGCCACGCCCCCCAGCCCCATAGCGACCCCCCCAGCCCCATAGCGACCCCCCCCCAGCCCCACAGAACCTCCCCCGAGATTCCCGCAGCCCTGCATTCCCCCCAAATCTGCCCCCCGCCCTGCCCCACGCCCCGCCCGACGCCCCGCCCCACATCTCACCCCAAATTTAGCCAGGACGAAGGCGCCGGCGCCCACCCCAATGCCCACGACGCTGGCGATGCTGGGGGGGTGGGCGGGGTCAGGCCGGTGCTGACCCCGCCCCCCCGTCCCGTCCCGCTACGGGTCAGGGGCCCCCTCCCCGCCCCACAGCGCCGTGGGGCGCCCCCCCGCCCACTCACTTGAGGTGCCGGAGGACGCAGGGGACGATTTCGGCCAGTTGCTCCAGGGAGGGGTACTGGTACCAGCGGGGGAGGGGCGGGGGGCGGGGGGGGGAGGGGCGATGGGGGGAGGGGCAAGGGGTCAATCGGGGGTCGAGGTGGGGGGAGGGCGGGCGAGGGGACCAATGAGGTGAAGCGATGGCGGTTGGAGGGGGGGAGGGGTGCGTAGGGTGACGCTGCGATGTGATGGCGGTCGAGGTGGGGGGACGGGGGGGCGGGGGGTCAACTGGGGGGGGGGGAGGGGTGGGGGGGTCAACAGAGAGACGACAGGGTCAGCTGGGGGTTAATGGGGGCAACTGGGGGTTAGTGGGGGGCAACTGGGGGTTAATGGGGGTCAGTGGGGTCAACTGGGGGTTAATGGAGGCAACTGGGGGTTAATGGGGGTCAACTGGGGGTTAGTGGGGGGCAACTGGGGGTTAATGGGGGTCAGTGGGGTCAACGGGGGGTTAATGGGGGTCAACTGGGGGTTAATGGGGGTCAACGGGGGGCTTATGGGGGGCAACTGGGGGTTAATGGGGAAACTGGGGGTCAATGGGGGGCAACTGGGGGTCAATGGGGGCAACTGGGGGTTAATGGGGGTCAACAGGGGGTCAACTGGGGGTTAATGGGGGCAACTGGGGGTTAATGGGGGTCACGGGTCAACTGGGGGTTAATGGGGGTCAACTGGGGGTTAATGGGGGTCAATGGGGGGCTTATGGGGGGCAACTGGGGGTTAATGGGGGCAACTGGGGGTTAATGGGAAGCAACTGGGGGTCAATGGGGGCAACTGGGGGTTAATGGGGGTCAACAGGGGGTCAACTGGGGGTTAATGGGGGTCAGTGGGGTCAACTGGGGGTTAATGGGGGTCAACTGGGGGTTAATGGGGGTCAACGGGGGGTCAACTGGGGTTTAATGGGGGTCAACTGGGGGTTAATGGGGGTCAACGGGGGGTCAACTGGGGTTTAATGGGGGTCAACTGGGGGTTAATGGGGGTCAACTGGGGGTTAATGGGGTCAACGGGGGGTTAATGGGGGTCAACGGGGGGTTAATGGGGTCAACGGGGGGTCAACTGGGGGTTAATGGGGGTCAACTGGGTGTTAATGGGGGCAACCAGGTGTTACTGGGGGTCACTGGGGGTTAATGGGGGTCAACTGGGGGTTAATGGGGGTTAACAGGGGTCAATGGGGGTCAACTGGGGGTTAATGGGTGCAACTGGGGGTTAATGTGGGGCTACAGGACAAGCTGCAAAAAAGGGGTGCCTTAATCAGGGAGCACCAATAGTGAGTACTTAATCAGGGAGTAAAAGGGGTGCCTTAATCAGGGAGCACCAATTGTGAAACTGCCGGCAATAATGGAAAAGGAGGTAGCCCTAGAATTATTATGCTCTCTATGAGAGGACTGAGTTATGACTCGGCCGTCCTAGAAGCTTTGCTGCAGTGGGCAAAGAAAAGGGAATTAATCCCCACAGTTGATGATCCTTTTGAACTCCCGACACAGGAAAAGATAGGAAAAAAGCTGTGGGATGAAATAAGTAAGGGATCTCCACCGTGTGGAAGCTAATGAACGAAACATTGATAAGCATGAAAGCCGAGCGTTCAGTTGCTGCATCTGCTTTTGCGGCCTTAACTCCAGCCGACGGGTCCACCTCCACTACCAGCATGCTGTTCTCGGGTTTAACGAGCCCTGCCGCCGCCCCGGCTCGTGCTGAGGGTGGGGGGGTTCGAGCCCCAGCAAGGACTCCAGGAACTGCAGCCACAGCCCCTATAACTATAGATATGCGGGCACCAGAGGGAAAAACTGCCAAAGGCTTTTCACCACCATCAGACGTACCACTGCCAGGCACCCCGCCACGCTGCGCCAGTGCAGACTCAGAGTCACGAGCCTTTTCGCCGGCGCCAGCAGCTCTGGTTTATCCCCCGTTACCACCTTCTTCCCTGCCACCACGGCGTGAGGAGGAGGGGGATGAACATTCATCTGGCTCCAAGGACGCACAGCTGGAAGAGACGCTAAAAAGACTGGAAGCCCTAGAGATTCGCCTAGAAGTGTCACTGGGAAACTTGTCAACTCCTTCGCCTGTGCCACATCGAGACCTGTCAGCATCCAACCTATTCATTCCGAACGGAGCATCGGGTGAGATCAGTCTTTTTGCACCTTTGCAAGGGACGCCGGCGGGAGGGGCCGGGGTTTTGAATCCGATAGTGCAGTGGAAAGAGGTGATTCGAGATGCTTTGATAGAAGGAGAGCCTTTTCCTATGGCATTTCCAGTTGTGACCAATAATACTGGGAGAAGTGTGTGGCAAGCATTAGACTGGAAAATATTGAAGGAAGCTAAAAGTGCAGTTACTCAGTATGGGCTAAAATCATCATATGCTCAATCTGTGTTGCAGCATATTTTTTCATCACAGTTGTTAGCTCCTTATGATATTAGAATGATTGTCCAGGTCGCAGCAGCTGCAGTTCTTTCAGTACTGGCAGGCTGCTTGTGATAGGGCAGCTGCAACGCCTCGACAACAGGGTGATCCATTATTCGGGGTGCAAACTCAAATGCTGATGGGAGCGGGACACTACACACGATCTGATTGGCAAGCGCAATTTGCTACCGAAGTGTTACAACTGGGCCAAGATTTGGCTTATAGAGCGCTTGCTAGGGTGCACGATGAAAAGTCTGGACCTGCCTTTACATCAAGAAGACAAGGTCCCACAGAACCATATGGGAAATTTATTGATCGGTTGCACACTGCAATTATGGCTCACCCTGATCTGGATGATGACATGAAAGCAAAGTTCTTAGATATGCTTGCCTTTAATAATGCTAATCAAAAAAAAACAAAAAACAAAAAACAAACCCAAAAAACTAAGAGAGCCCTCAGTGTGCTGCCAAAAGGATCTAGTACAGGGCAACTGCTGGAAGCTGCTGAGCGAATGTTAGAACAAGAAAAGGCTACAGTCATGGCTGCTGCTGTAGGTGCAGCCGTTAAACCGTTGATATCAATAAAGCGGCGCGTGATTAACTGTCTGTAACCCCCATTCCCTCTTTCCCCCCCCCCGCCCCCCATCCCTGTCCCGCTAAGGGGGCAGGGGAGGGAGGTGGAGATGGTGTTAAGCCTGGGAAGAGGGAGGGGTGGGGGGAGGTTGTCTTGTTCCCTTTTTCCTTATCCTGCTTTGGTTTTAGTGATGGTCTGTTTTGCCTGTAGCGGTGGCTTTAAGGATCCCTCCCTATTCTTGTCTTAAACCTCAGGTTTTAGTTTTCTTTCCTCTTATATGTCTGGGCCACAGCCGCCGCCAGGCGCCCCCACCCCCCCGCCCCTGACATGGTTAACAGATACTCCTGTCTGAGTCGAGCTTTGTATAAGTGGAAGGACCGTTCCCTCTTATAACATGGGGGAAGGGATACGCTTATGTCTTTACAGGAGCAGTAAACAAGTGGATCCCTGTCTGTATCATCTGCGGGTATTTCAGAACATGTTTGGTTGACCTGCCAGATACCGGTAGGACGGCAACTCTGTGTAAAACAGCAGCAACCACAAGTGCTGAGTGCTAAAACTACAAAAGATGGAACTTTTTGGGATCAGTAAAGATGGACTTCTATTTCTTTTTAACTATTCAAGAGCTAATGTTTCTAGAGGGGTAATGATTGTAAATGCTTTAAGATCTATACATTGCAACGACACAGCATGACGTAATCATGCGAGCACATATCAAAATCCAGACAGCATAAAAGACCTAAACGAAGCATACATAGCATTGAATCTGGTTGCCAAGATAATACAGAGTTTTGGAAACTAAGTAAAATTATTGCTGCTTCAGTCTTTACACCTGGTGTGGCAAGTGCCTAGGCATTAACTATGCTAAATAAATTGGACTGTTGGCTTGCTAAGCAAATAAATATAACTTCATCGGCACTATTAATGCTGTTAACTGATGTAGATTCTATATACTATGCTACTTTACAAAACAGAACCGCTGTTAGCCTGCAGAGCACATATTTGACGGGCCTTGTTGCATGCGCTGGCCACGCATGCAGCAACGTCTAGTCAGGCCTTGTTGTATGCGCTGGCCACGCATGCAGCAACACCTAGTCAGGACTCTTTCACTGAATCTGCTGAGGGTATAAACAGAGGCGGCTCGGAGCAGAGGGGAGAGGACGGACCCAGAGCACACTTTATTTACAACAGGGGACGCCCTGAAGGTGCTGCGCCTGCCTCCCTTCTCTGCTCTGACCCGGCTGATAAACATCCTCTTGCTCAGCGGTGTCTTTGGCATAGTTGGGTTAGTAACAGAATAGATCAGCAATAGATTTTTTTTATTATTAGCACAAAATCATGATTGTCAGGATTTTGATGGGCTTTGCTGCATGAATCTGTCTGATCATTCAGAATCTATTCACAAAAGTATTCAAAACTTGCAAAAAGGAGTACAAAAACAGCAACAAAGTGATGGTTTTGATATATTCCGAAATCTTTTGGTGACTTGATATAAGCTTGTTACTAATAGCTGTAGGATGCTTATTCATTCCTTTCATATATGTATTTTGATCTATATTCTGTGTCTTAAAATGTGTGCAAACTTTAATAGATAAAGCGTTGAAACAAGCCTCTTCTCCTAAACAAAGAAGGGGGAGATGTGGTATTTCGCTGAGCCAGTATGGTATCAGTGAAAGCACACCGACCTTGCGGGAGGAATGCAATCATGCTCTCAGGAAGAAAGCCATGGAATGAGAAGGGAAGCTTTAAGATACAAAACATTGTTAGCAGAATTTATGGCTTGTTTCAACAGAAGCCTGCAGAAAACTAGTAATTGCTCTTATAGATAAGAAAGTTACTGGAGTTGTTATATCTATAATAGTAGAAGAATGTTATAGTAGAAAATTACTAGAAGGTAGTGAAACTTAGCTTTGCTTCGTAATCATGAATATGTATAACGTGTGATCAGTAATTTTATTAACTAAGCTTGTGTGTGGCATAACTGGGTGGTTGCTGTCCTTGGTTAAAATCAGAATTGTGATACTAGGCATCATACTAGGCATAATCATTAACATACCATGCTTGCAAAAAATTATTAACAACTCAATACAGACAATCTGGCACAAAAAAAACCAAACCAAAACAAAACAAAACTAAACAAACCAAAACCCAAACAACCATGAACCTAGTTGATATTGTAGTAAAATAAGGTCAGGAGTACCAAAAAGAGCCATAGGAGGACCATGTTATTTTGGAAAACTGATAGTGTTTGCTCCACCTATGAGAACATTACGGAATCACACTCGAGCAAGGAGATCACTAAAAGTATTGACTCCCCATTGTGACGGCAATTTAACCCTGTTGGGTACAGCTGAGCGGATAGCATTATCTTTATTTGTTCCTTGGGCAGCAACTGCAAAAGCTTTAGCTAACTTAAATAAATTAGCTTGTTGGGCACAAAAGCAAATGAATTTAACTTCTAGCATGTTATCAGGATTATTAGAAGACATGGATAGCATGCGTCATGATATTTTTGCAGAATCAGGCAGCCATTGATTTTTTGTTATTAGCGCATGGACATGAAGATTTTGAAGGTATGTGCTGCATGAATGTTTCTGATCACTCTAAGTCGATACGCTATCAGTTGGCAGAGTTACGACGCAACATGCATGCAATACAAGTGGAAAGCAGGTTAACAGACTGGTTGAAATCCTTGGGGGTCACAGGCTGGCTAAAAGATTTGATATTTTATGGGTTGGTATTATTGAGGGGTTTGCTGTTGACACTGATGATTTTGGGGTATATTTTAAAATGCTTTGTGAAAGCTATGGAACGTATGATCAAAGTGGGTCTGGATTGTTCAAAACAAAAAGGGGGATTTGTTGGATACCTGGAGTACGAGGGGCACTTAGTGAACAATCCAGACCGAATGGAATTGTTATGTTTGTGAGCAGCAGGCCTCAAGGACATCACTGAAGCCGCTTGTGAGAAAGTACTGAAGCTGCCTGTAAGAAAGTACTGAAGCCACCTGTGAGAAAATAATGAGGCCGTCTGTGAGAAAGTAATGAAGCTTCCTGGGAGAAAGTAAACAAAGCAACCTTGAGAAGAAGGAAAACAGCTGGCATACGCGACTGGGGGCTGAACGTGAAGCAGGGTGCAGGTGGAGAGAGCTGTGCGCGTGAACATAGAGACTTAATGAATCATACTTTAGCTAGGAGCGCGTGCATGATATAGTTAACCAATTAGTAGAGAGCTTGCGCGTGATACGGAATTAGAAGGGCTATATTAACCGGGATGTATCAACAATAAATTGGCATTTGCTTGATCATATTGGTCGTCAGCAGTGTCCGTTACTTCCGCGTCAACAATTAGTACTTACGGATACCTTTTCAGGCTGGCCAGAAGCTTTCCCGTGCGGAACTGCTAAAGCCTGGGAAGTAACCAAAATACTGCTCCAGGAAATAGTACCTAGGTTTGGAGTCGCAGCAGTAATGTCCTCGGATAGAGGACCACATTTTGTGTCCAGAATAGTACAAGCAATTAGCCACCATCTAGGGATAGAGTGGCAATTACATACCTCTTACCGACCACAATCAAGTGGCCAGGTGGAGAAAATGAATCACCCAATCAAACAACAGATTGTCAAGTTGGGTCAGGAAACTAATCTAACTTTACCATTAGCTCTTATACGAATACGAACCAGACCAAGAGCAAGAGAAGGGCTTAGTCCATTCGAAATTCTATATGGACGACCCTATGGGGTACAAAAGGGAACGTCTTCACAAATTGGTGAAGAAATAATGACCTCCTATATGGTGGCACTAAACAAACAATTAAAAAGAATTGAAAAACATGCAATGGGAACACGTCGTAGGGGTCTGGATGGGCCTGTTCACGATATACAACCAGGGGACTATGTATATGTTAAGTCTCTTACAGAAAAAACTCTGGAACCACAGTGGGCCGGACCTTTTCAAGTCCTCCTCTCCACCTACACGGCAATTAAGGTAAAGGGACAGAACTCCTGGATACACCATACTCGGATCAAGAGAGCCTCTGCAACCTTGTGGAAAGTAACTCCAGACAACAACGAAGACTTGAGACTTAAACTCGTTCGAACGGATAAGGGCGGGAACAGTGCAGTAGTGAACCGGAGGGACACCACAGCAAACGATACCGGACAAAGAAACCGGGACCGGCCAGTAACTAATCTCGCCCAAATCTGTCATCGGTACAGTTTATATCTTATTTGTCATTTTATTATAGGAAATATAAAACCCATTTTAGCAGGTCACCAAAGGCAGTACATTATCTACAGAAGTAGCTGTACTAATCCACTAGACCAACTAAATCCTAAAATG
Organism: Chlamydotis macqueenii; assembly: GCF_036417535.1. Classification (NCBI taxonomy): domain Eukaryota; kingdom Metazoa; phylum Chordata; class Aves; order Otidiformes; family Otididae; genus Chlamydotis; species Chlamydotis macqueenii. The sequence goes on along the minus strand of NC_141577.1, from coordinate 1,502,155 downwards.
ACCAATTGTTTAATTGGAATTGTGATTGGGCTTACAATATTTTCCTGCATCTTACCACTAACTTGTAATCAAAAGGACACCAAATGGCCGTGGTCTCACGCCTCCCTTGGGTTTACAGGAAGCATGGGACCACCTTTTAAACGGTCGGGCTTAAACTTGGCCACTGTGGTTATGCACAAAATGGAAATGTACTCAGGGCATGAGTGGGGCTGGGACAGAGGCAACAGGGATCCTTAATACTATGGTGCGCCCCGTTGTGATCTTATTGATTAGCTTAGGAGTTTTATTAATATTAACTATTGTGCTGTACCTATGGGTTTGGAGAATGTTTAAGAAAGTAACACTGCCGTAGTTCAGCCCCGATCAGGACCAGACTACGCAGTCTCTCTCTCACTCCTCCCACCCTCCGAGAGAACAGGGGGAGATAACGTAAGGAAAAACGGCTCGAGGTTTGAGATAAGGACAGGGAGAAATCCTTAAAGTTACCATCACGGGCAAAACAGACTCGACTTGGGGAAAACTATTCATTTATTACTACAAACAGCAAGATAATGAGACAGAGAACAAGATAACCTCCCTCCACCCCTCCCTCTTCCCAAGCTTAACATTATCTCTACTACCTTCCCCCCCCCGAGTGGCACAGGAGGGGGAAGAGGGAATGGGGATTGCGGTCAGTTCATCACGCGTTGTTTTACGCTGCTGCTTCATGGTTGGGGGAAGAACTCCTCACATTCCTCCCCTGCTCTGTTGTGGGGTCCCACCCGTACGCCACAGTCCTTCCTGAAACTGCTCCGGCATGGGTCATCTCTTCCACGGGGTGCAGTCTCTCCAGAACAGCTGTCCCAGCGGGCCCTCCACGGGCCACAGCTGCCTTCAGGCATCCACCTCCCCCAGTACGGGATCCTTCACGGGCTCCAAGTGGATCTCTGCTCCTCCGTGGACCTCCATGGGCTGCAGGGGGACAACCTGCTCCACCATGGTCGTCACCACAGGCTGCAGGGGAATCTTGGCCAGGAGCCACATTAGCCAAAACCCAGGCCCCTAGCACTAACCCTGGCCCCTAGCCCTAAACCCCGGCCCCTAGCCCTAACCCTGGCCCCAAACCCTGGCCCCTAGCCCTAACCCCGGCCCCTAGCCCTAACCCCAGCCCAAAACCCCGGCCCCTAGCCCTAACCCTCGCTCAAAACCCCGGCCCCTAGCCCTAACCCCGGCCGAAAACCCCGGCCCCTAGCCCAAAACCCTGGCCCCTAGCCCTAACCCCGGCCCAAAACCCTAACCCCGGCCGAAAACCCTAACCGCCCAAAACCCTAACCGCCCAAAACCCTAACCCTAATGGTCGCTACCCCTAACGACCCTAACACAACAGCACCGTTACGCAGCCTCACGTGGATCGACACAGACATTTCCCATGGCACGCCCCACCTCCGACGAAACAGTTTGATCTGCTCACCCGGTCGGTGCCAATGCCAGAGTCAAACACCGCAGCTATCCTTCGCTGTGGCACCTAAGGTAGCGAGAGACAAAATTACTATTAGACTCGTGATAAATAACCGACCCCACCCACCTCCGGGCCGTCACCCGGCTCGCCTCAGATGCTCGTGTGGCTCTGCACAGGGCCCGCGCAGAACCTGCGACACAAAGTAAAAACGCTATGCTGAGTCACCACATAAAACATGGTTGGTAAACAACAACCTGGCTCCCAACCTCCTCACCTTCCGAATCCGCTCCTCAGGGTGGACCACCCTCCCTCAAAGCCTGCAAAGGAGACCTACGAGAAACCCAAACACAAAGACACACGCTGACGTATTGCCCAAACGCTCGGTCGGCTGCGACTATGCCCGCCTCCGTCCCCTTTACCCGAGGGACCTGCCCGCCTAAGATCCGTCTGTTCCGGTTCCAATGTTCGAGCTGGTACGGCATCTGCAAACCAAAACTGAAGATTAGTAAATATTTCAATCCCTACACAACACCTGAAAATAATAACCTCTGCTTCGACGCACCGGTCGCCTCTCACCTCGCCTGAGTCTGCTCTACCGCCCTTGCAATTAAAAGAAAAAAAAGCAATACCTCAGTTCAGTCCTATACCCAATCATCGCTCGTCGCATCTAATACCGCAGGCTCACCTGGCATCTTAAACGCTCGCCTCTCCTCCACCGCCCCTCGGTGCGCGGCTCAGCCCGCTGCATCTGTAGAAACGTGAACCTAGTCGACCGCATGCAGAGCGATACCTTAGCAGATTCAAAAAAGTCTTTTTTCAAATTTAACAATATCCCCGCCCTACGACCCAACCGCAGGCTGCCATTACAAGGCCTACAGAAATCAAATATTAGACTCTGTCCCTACAAACCTTCACACCTTCGAGATCCCGTCTGCTCCACTCCGACTGAGGCTGCCCCTCCCAGGCGGCTCCGGTCATCCCATCGCCACCTGCAAAAGGCTACAAAAGCGGCTCTTCCCACGCCTGCTCATCGCCACAGAACTATACCACCTTTGCTTCCGCCACCCGGGTGTATAGCCGTGTTCATCGCAGACCATTATCGCTACTCCACCTCACCCTCGCTCTATGGGTCCAAGCGCAGCAGCTCCGAGCCAAACACGCACAAACACACATGCAGACGCTAGCCAGAACGCCGAACTATACGCCTCAAATAACAAGAAACGCTCTTGGCCCAAAGGATGACGCCAAGACGGAAGATGACTAAGACCTGAGGGTACAAGACAGCAATGACGCGAGGTACTCTGTCAGAGAAAGAACAAAGCGTCGTGGCCCAGGACAAGACTTTACTCCCCGATCTGAGGAGACATATGTGCGAGAAGCCTGGCTTCGACATCTAGAGAACCTCAGGATGCAGGGAAGAAGTCCCAGTCCCTGAAAAAGAACTGCTGGAGAGCAGAGCCGCTCACACAGCCAAGAACAACGCCAGAAGAGAGGATCATCTGCCGACTTCTGACAGGTGAGAACAATCCGCACCCAAACATCGTTACGCCATAAAAGAAGGGCCCTATCGGGACCGTGCCGACGAGAACCCGCATTTGGGACCCAAAGGCTGGTGCCCGAGGCGTCCGCCGTACGCCTCGAGTGAAAGGAGAATGCCGAGATCCGAGGAATGTCTAGAATGCGAAAGATGGACCGCGCAAACAGAACGACGACCGACGGTGGCTGGAACTGCCCTGCTCGGCACACTATCATCTTGCAGAATGGTAACCCACCCCCTTTACCTGCTGAAAGGGACCGTTCCTGGACAGGCCTTCTGCTCCACGCTACTATTAAAATCCCTTCCTGAAATCGCTAGCCTGGACCCCTCCCTTCTCCTGCCCCTTTCGAGCGCCCGTGCCCAAACTTAACTTTCAGAGGGCCGGGAGTCTGAATCCATCAACGATGAAAAAAAACGCGGTTGTTCCGCTGTATTACGCCTGCGGTGGCTGGGACGCTCTTAGTCATCTGCAAAAAGAGAAGCAGACACCGATCCTCACAAAACAGCGCTGCATCCATAGACACGAGTGTTTCCTACAAGGAGCCCCACCACAGACAAAGCGATGTATACCGCTCACGCGCTCCACGGCCAATTCCACAGTCAAACGCTGCGGCTGTCCTTCAACTGAGGCACCTGAGATAGTGAGAGACACGAGATTATCGTTGCTATTAGGAGAAATCACCGGCCCCACCCTCCTCCTCTCCACCACGGGGCAGCTCACCTCAAACGCTCACGCTGCTCCGCAGGTGGCCCGCACACAACCTGCGACACCGAGGAGAAACATCACGCTGAGTCACTGTGTTAAAACAGACTCTTACGTCTTGGCCCGCAACCTCCTCACCTTCTCACGCTGCTCTTCGGTACAGGGCACTGTCGCTCTGAGTGGTACCTACAAAAAAAAAAAAACCACAAAAAAAACCCAGAAACCAAAACAAAAACAAACCACGAGCAGAAAGACACACGCTGAGACACTGCCCGAGATCTCAGTCTGCCAGCACCCAGGCCCGTCTCCTGCTCCTTTACCTCAACACCTCACCCGCCTAGGATCCATCACTCGCTATGGTCACCTCGAGGCAGGCGCAGCACCTGCAAACTCCAAACAACGTGGTCTGATTAAAATACCACCAGCCGCTTGACACCTTAAAAATAACCGCTACCTTGGCCCAAGGGTCGCCGCTCCCCTCGCCCGAGTCCGGTCCAGTGCCCGTCGCTCATAGTACTCGTCTCCACAGACCCGCAGATTAAAAATAAAAATAGCGATACCTCAGTTTAGGCCTGTAGTCGCTCATCGCCCGTTCCCTCTGATACCATGCAACCGCTCCCCTTCTTACCGCTCCGCTCTCCTCCGTCTCCCTTCGGTGCGTGCCCTCTGCACCTGTAGAAACAACATCAGATGATTCAACTGCACACACGGCAATACCTTAACAAATGTTAAGACATCTTATTGTAAATTTAGAATTACCATCTAGAACCCAACTGCAGGCTGCCATTAAAAGACATTAAGAAACCACACATCGAGCCCTGCGCATAAAAGCCCTCACAACTTCAAGGTTCCATCTTCACCACTAGCGCTCCAGCTGCCCCTCCTGCACACCACCGGTCATCCCCTGGCACCTGCAAGTTATTATTGGACTCGCTGTCCTCGCCTGCTGCAAACAACCGCTGAACTTCACGTTTGTTGGATACCTGGCGAGCCAGGGGCACTTAGTGAACAATCCAGACCGAATGGAATTGTTTTGTTTTTGAGTAGCAGGCCTCAAGGACATCGATAAGGCCACTTGTGAGAAAGTACTGAAGCTGCCTGTAAGAAAGTACTGAAGCCACCTGTGAGAAAATAATGAGGCCGTCTGTGAGAAAGTAATGAAGCTTCCTGGGAGAAAGTAAACGAAGCAACCTTGAGAAGAAGGAAAACAGCTGGCATACGTGACTGGGGGCTGAACGTGAAGCAGGGTGCAGGTGGAGAGAGCCGTGCGCGTGAACATAGAGACTTAACGAATCATATTTTAGCTAGGAGCGCGTGCATGATATAGTTAACCAATTAGTAGAGAGCTTGCGCGTGATACGGAATTAGAAGGGCTATATTAACCGGGATGTATCAACAATAAATTGGCATTTGCTTGATCATATTGGTCGTCAGCAGTGTCCGTTACTTCCGCGTCAACAGGTGGTGCCCGAACAGGGACCCTCAGATCGGCGTTGGACATCCCAACGGAGCCGAAATAGGAAAAGAAGAAAAGAGGGGGCGGAAGCTGGTCGAAGGCGAGTGCTGCCCCGGCACTCGGGAAGTCGCTATAGCACAAAAAGGTACAAAAGGTACGGAGGGAATCTCGTCTTGGCCAGGCGAGCGGCCAGGGAGGAGATAGGGTCCACACTGACCAAAGAGGAGTCAGCAGTGGTTAAGCTCCTCCAACATATGCTCTCTGTGAGAGGACTGAGTTATGACTCGGCCGTCCTAGAAGCTTTGCTGCAGTGGGCAAAGAAAAGGGAATTAATCTCCACAGTTGATGATGCTTTTGAACTCCCGACATGGGAAAAGATAGGAAAAGACCTGTGGGATGAAACAAGTAAGGGATCAAAGGAGGCGAGCAAACTCTCCACCGTGTGGAGGCTAATTAACGAAACATTGATAAGCATGAAAGCCGAGCGTTCAGTTGCCGCATCTGCTTTTGCGGCCTTAACTCCAGCCGGCGGGTCCACCTCCGCTGCTAGCATGCTGTTCTCGGGTTTAACGAGCCCTGCCGCCGCCCCGGCTCGTGCTGAGGGTGGGGGGGTTCGAGCCCCAGCAAGGACTCCAGGAACTGCAGCCACAGCCCCTATAACTATAGATATGCGGGCACCAGAGGGAAAAACTGCCAAAGGCTTTTCACCACCATCAGACGTACCACCGCCAGGCACCCCGCCACGCTGCGCCAGTGCAGACTCAGAGTCACGAGCCTTTTCGCCGGCACCAACAGCTCTGGTTTATCCCCCGTTACCACCTTCTTCCCTGCCACCACGGCGTGAGGAGGAGGGGGATGAACATTCATCCGGCTCGAAGGACGCACAGCTGCAAGAGACGCTAAAAAGGCTGGAAGCCCTAGAGGTTCGCCTAGAAGCGTCGCTGGAAAACTTGTCAACTCCTTCGCCTGTGCCACATCGAGACCTGCCAGCGTCCAACCTATTCATTCCGAACGGAGCATCGGGTGAGATCAGTCCTTTTGCACCTTTGCAAGGGACGCCGGCGGGAGGGGCCGGGGATTTGAATCCGATAGCACGGTGGAAAGAGGTGATTCGAGATGCTTTGATAGAAGGAGAGCCTTTTCCTATGGCATTTCCAGTTGTGACTGATAATACTGGGAGAGGTGTATGGCAGGCATTAGACTGGAAAATATTGAAGGAAGCTAAAAGTGCAGTTACTCAGTATGGGCTAAAATCATCATATGCTCAATCTGTGTTGCAGCATATTTTTTCGTCACAGTTGTTAACTCCTTATGATATTAGAATGATTGTCCAGATGCTTTTGCTACCGTCGCAGCAGCTGCAGTTCTTTCAGTACTGGCAGGCTGCTTGTGATAGGGCAGCTGCATCGCCTCAACAACAGGGTGATCCATTATTCGGGGTGCAAACTCAAATGCTGATGGGAGTGGGACACTACACACGATCTGATTGGCAAGCGCGATTCGCTACCGAAGTGTTACAACTGGGCCAAGATTTGGCTTATAGAGCGCTTGCTAGGGTGCACGATGAAAAGTCCAGACCTGCCTTTACGTCAGTAAGGCAAGGTCCCACAGAACCATATGGGAAATTTATTGATCGGTTGCACCCTGCAATTATGGCTCACCCTGATCTGGATGATGACATGAAAGCAAAGTTCTTAGATATGCTTGCCTTTAATAATGCTAATGAAAAAACTAAGAGAATCCTTAGTGTGCTGCCAAAAGGATCTAGTACAGGGCAACTGCTGGAAGCTGCCGAGCGAATGGTAGAAGAAGAAAAGGCTACAGTCATGGCTGCTGTCGTAGGTGCAGCAGTTAAACCCTTGGTACCAAAAAAGCAGGCAAAGAGAAAGAACAAAAGGTGTTTTAGTTGTGGAAAATTGGGTCATTTCACTAAGGACTGTTGGCGATCGGGAAACAGGGCACGGAGCGCGTTCCACCCACGCGCAACGACACAAGTACAGGGTGCTTGGACCGCTGCGCGGCCGCCAAAGTCGGCAGTGCCGGAGTGGACTTGGCAACAGCAGTAGATGTGACATTAACAACTTCAGAGGTTCAACTAGTTGATTCTGATAAGCAAGGACCGTTAGGGCATGGGTTAAGTGCATTACTTATAGGCCGTTCATCAGTGTCTCGAAAAGGCATATTTATAGTGCCTGGAATTATTGATGCAGATTATTGCGGGACTATAAAGATTATGGTGTATACACTAACACCACCCCTTACCATACCAGCACAATCAAAGATAGCACAATTGGTACCGTTTCATGCATGTGTTCCTCGGGCACACTCGGTCGTCCGCGGCCGGTGAGGCTTTGGGTCCGCTGGCGCGCCAAATGTCTTATTGGCAATCGATATCGCCAGGGGAAAGCCAGAAGAAAAGGTCACAATTAAACATCCTAATGGACAATCCTTGGCGCTGTCGATGCTAATTGACACGGGTGCAGATGTTACCATTATTCCTGCAACAAAGTGGCCCTGTAATTGGCCATTGGTACTGGCAGTTACCACTGTGGTAGGGGTGGGAGGCGCACAGCGCACGATGATCAGTAAATCAATAGTGTCATTTAATTTTCAAGATGGTACAGTAGTTACCACGAGGCCGTATGTAATGCACACGCCTATAGCTCTTTTAGGTCGAGACGTGCTGTCCCAAATGAAAGCCCAGCTTGTAACCCAGCCTTTTTAGGGGCGGCCATGGTCAAGCAGCCTATTTTAAAACTCACCTGGACGATGGCAACCCCAGTGTGGGTAGACCAATGGCCGCTAAAGCAGGATAGGCTGCAAATATTACAGAACCTAGTACATGAGCAATTGGAAGCAGGTCATATTGTGCCATCCATAAGCCCTTGGAACACCCCCGTTTTCACTATTCCAAAGAAATCGGGTAGATGGCGACTGCTGCATGATTTACGTGCAGTAAACGCTGTCATGCAGGATATGGGAACTTTACAGTCGGGATTACCTTCCCCTGTAATGATCCCTGAAAATTGGGATTTACTTATTATTGATTTAAAAGATTGTTTTTTCACCATTCCTTTACATCCAGATGACGCAGAAAAATTTGCTTTCACGGTACCAGCAGTTAACAAGCAGGAACCTGCTAAAAGGTATCAATGGGTGGTGCTACCCCAAGGCATGAAACATTCCCCCACAATGTGTCAGAATTTTGTCGCATGGGCTCTGCAGCCATTTTGGCATCAGTCTTTGTTAATCTATCATTATATGGATGACATCTTAATAGCAGGCGAAAAAATGAATGCAGAAAAAAATATTACAAGAGTTAATAAAAACTTTAGAGCCAAAAGGACTAAAAATTGCCCCTGAAAAAGTACAGCGTAAAGGCCCATGGCAATATTTAGGCTGGGTAATTACTGGAAGCACGGTGCGACCGCAAAAAATACAAATTCATACAGACATTAAGAACCTCTCAGATGTTCAGAAATTGTTGGGAGACATACAGTGGGTAAGATCCATCACTGGAATCACTAATGATGATTTAGCTCCTTTAATGCCCCTGCTGGGAACTACGACCAAACCAAATGAACGGCGAACTTTATCAGTAGAACAGAAACAGGTGTTAGACCAGATTGTAGAAAAAATTCTAACAGCTACCACACAAAGAAAAATTAATGATTTACCTTTACAGTTTTTGATTGTTAATTCGTCACCCAAGCGACAACATTTAATAGGGCTCATAGTGCAAGCAGAAGAACAGCACATTAGAATTTTGGAATGGGTATTTCTATCTTACCAACCCAAAACCACAGTTTGTACAAGGGTCGAGCTGTTAGCTAACATGATTATAAAAGGCAGAAGAAGGATTTTGGAACTGTCAGCTCAAGAACCTACAAGGTTATTTGTACCTATAGCTCAAAATTATTTGGACTGGCTGTTAGCAACTTCAGAGATGCTTCAAGTCGCTTTAGCTGACTACCCAGGTGCTGTAACTAATCATTATCCTTCAGCCAAACTTTTGTCACTGTTGCAAAATCAAGACTTTGAAGAAGCCCCTCGCAGGTCGGAAGTACCAGTAGAAGGACTCACAGTATTTACAGATGCTGGGAGGAAATCTAAACGAGCTGCCATCGCTTGGTACAGTAATAACCAATGGAATCATCAAATTCTTCCAGGTTACATCACGGACTCCCTGCAGACGCTTGAACTGAGAGCAGTGGTGTGGGCCTTTCAACAGTGGCATGATGAGCCTCTAAATGTTGTTTCAGATTCATTGTATGTGGTGGGCACGACACAGGGTTTAGAACGTGCCATGATAAAAACAGTAAAAAATAATACTTTGTATATGTTATTGATGCAGCTGTTGTTTTTGCTAAATCAACGCAGAGAACCTTATTTTATAACACACATTCGCAGTCATCAGTTTAACCAAGGCTTGTCTATAGGAAACAACATAGTAGACAAGCTAGTCGCTGCTGCATGGAAAAATCAAACAGGGGAAACAGCCAAACATGTTCTGAAGCATATGCATGCTGCCATTGCCGCACCAGGAGCTCCTCAAGAAATCAAAACTGACAATGGCCCTGCATATGTTTCGCAAACGTTTGTACGCTTTTGCCAACTGTGGGGTATTCGCAGAGTAACAGGTATTCCTCGCTCCCCTACAGGCCAAGCCATTGTAGAGCGTGCACATGCCACCTTAAAATCGCTTTTGCAAAAACAAAAAGGGGGAGAGCCGGCACCCTCTGAAAGGCTTGCAAAAGCGCTTTATGTGCTAAATTATCTGAGATTAACAGGAGACCGCGAATCTCCTCCAATTGTAATTCATCATATGTCATTGCAATCTGGACTGCAGAAAAGTGATTCGGTGAAGGTGCAGTACCGGGATTTAAAAACTGGGGAATGGAGAGGTCCGGCAGAAGTGAAAATGACCGGTCGAGGTTATGTTTGTGTTTTGACAAGACAAAGGACCACGATGGGTTCCAAGTCGATGGGTGAAACCTTGGAAGGAAGACCTGGGACAGCAGGATGCATCATCATCATCCTCCTGATGCTGGTAACTGGGTGTGTCGGTGAGACTGCAGACTTACATCGTATTGACCCCAGACCAAACGTGTGGCTGACATTTGCCAACATTACAAACCAATCATCGTTTTGTGTGTCAATGGCTACTCCTGCTGATCCTTTTCGTACGTGTCTGATTGGTACTCCCTATTGGAATCCGGATGACTGGAAAGGATGGGTCAATAATCACACTGTTTTGAATGAGACTGTGGTGAATCAAACATGCCACGCAAAGATGGAGTGCGCCAGCCTCCGCCCTGGACAGAGACCGGTGTGTTGTTCTGGGAATAGCAATCAAATTGGAATAGCTGCAGCATTGGTGATTAGGCATTTAAATCACAGTTTGCCTTGGGATCCACAAGAGTTAGATCTAATGGGATCCTTAAATGGTTCAGGGTCTTGTTTTATGCTGGGAGGTCCCCTTTTTACAGAAAAGGGGGTAAATACAGCATGGAACAGGAACCAATGGACTGATGTAACTAGTAAAATGACTGACACCCAAGGAAAACCTGTGTATACTTATCAAAACAGCTCAGGAGATTATTGTAATGGAGCAGTGGGAGCAGAAATCAAAGGTTCAAAGATGCCTCTTTGGGTGAATGACACGGCCAAGGCCATACCCCCGGGATACTTCTTAATTTGTGGGGATCGGGCCTGGTCGGGAGTGCCAAAAGGGGCTATAGGAGGACCGTGTTATTTTGGAAAACTGATAATGTTTGCTCCATCTATGAAAGTATTGCGAAATCGTACTCGAGCAAGGAGATCACTAAAAGTATTAGCTCCCAACTGTGACGGCAATTTAACCCTGTTGGGGACAGCTGAGCATATAGCATTATCTATATTTGTTCCTTGGGCAGCAACTGCAAAAGCTTTAGCTAGCTTAAATAGATTAGCTTGTTGGGCACAAAAGCAAATGAATTTAACCTCTAGCATGTTATCGGGATTGTTAGAAGACATGGATAGTATGCGTCATGCTATTTTGCAGAATCGGGCAGCCGTTGATTTTTTGTTATTAGCGCATGGACATGGATGTGAAGATTTTGAAGGTATGTGTTGCATGAATATTTCTGATCACTCTAAATCAATACACTATCAGTTGGCAGAGTTACGCCGGAACATGCACGCAATACAAGTGGAAAATGGACTTTCGGACTGGCTGAAATCTTTAGGAGTCACAGGTTGGCTAAAAGATTTGATAGTACATGGGCTGGTAATATTAGTGGCTTTGCTGTTGGCACTAATGATATTGGGGTGTATTTTAAAATGCTTTGTGAAAGTTATGGAACGTATGATGACTGGGGTCTGGATTGTTCAAAAACAAAAAGGGGGATTTGTTGGATACCTGGAGAGCCAGGGGCACTTAGTGAACAATCCAGACCGAATGGAATTGTTTTGTGTTTGAGTAGCAGGCCTCAAGGACATCGATAAGGCCACTTGTGAGAAAGTACTGAAGCTGCCTGTAAGAAAAATACTGAAGCCACCTGTGAGAAAATAATGAGGCCGTCTGTGAGAAAGTAATGAAGCTTCCTGGGAGAAAGTAAACGAAGCAACCTTGAGAAGAAGGAAAACAGCTGGCATACGTGACTGGGGGCTGAACGTGAAGCAGGGTGCAGGTGGAGAGAGCCGTGCGCGTGAACATAGAGACTTAATGAATCATACTTTAGCTAGGAGCGCGTGCATGATATAGTTAACCAATTAGTAGAGAGCTTGCACATGATACGGAATTAGAAGGGCTATATTAACCGGGATGTATCAACAATAAATTGGCATTTGCTTGATCACATTGGTCGTCAGCAGTGTCCGTTACTTCCGCGTCAACACACGTTACTGCACAACCTTTGCCTCAATCCTCAAGGCGTATCGCTATGTTCATTGGAGACCTTACTCTCCGCTCTACAGCTCCAGGCAGGGCAGATCCGAGCCAAACACCCACATCCTCAGACTGACAACACACAGCACGCTGTAAACTACAAGGCTGAATCAAGAGAAGTATCACAGCTGGAAAGATGACGCCCAGATGGAAAAACGACATCTGGATGGAAAAATTCCTCGGAGAGGAAGATGACCGGCGAGACCGAGATGGCTACGAGAGGACGCTCTCCAGCACCGCCAGAGTAGAACGTCAGGGCCAGGGACCGGACCTTACTCTACAAGCAGAGAATACAGTTGTGCGACAAGCCTGGATTCTAGACCTAAAAACATCAGGAAGCAAGGAAGCAATCCCGCTCTGAAGAATCGACGGCTAGAGAGCAGAGCCGCTGCCAAGAATGACGCCGTCAAAGAGGACCGTCCCTAATCTTCCGAGACGCGAGAACGACCGGCGCCCGAAGCTTGCGACACCGTAAAAGAAGGGCCCGATCGGGACCGTGCCGGCGAGTACCGGCGTCAAAGACCCTCGGGATGGCTCCCGCTATGCTCCTTAAGCAAAAATAAAAATGCATTGACGCCCAAGGAAGGTCAAATACACAAAAGACAAACCACACGAGGGACAAAACAACAGACACGGGCTGGAACTGCCCTGCCCAGGCAAGTATTATCCTGAGGAATAAGCAGCCTCATTTACCTCCCCAATGCAGTCTCTCCTCAAACACCCCCTCTACCCACCTATATTCTCCAAAACCCCTTTCTGTCATTGCTAACCTCTTCTCCTCCCACCCTGCACCCCTCTCCGACACCCGTTCCTCCGCTTAGCTTTCACAGGGCCGGGGGTCCGACTGCATCCTCAACAAGAAAACCCTGCGGTGGCTCCGATGAATTATTCCTTCGGTTGCCGGGTCCCTCTTCGTCACCTGCGTAAGATAAAGCCAGCGTGAACCTTCAGAAACAGGTGTGAGTCCGCGTCACCTTGGAGAACATAGACGTTACTGACGACATGTCCCAGCTCAGACAAACCGCCATCTGCCGCTCACCTGCGCGGTGAGCAATTCCAGACTCGGACCTTGTGGCCATCCTTCCTCATCGCACCTAAGATTACAGACACAAAGTTAACGTGGCGCTTGCGAGAAAGCTCCTACCCCACCCTCCGCCTGTCCGCCACCCGGCTCGCTTCCAGCATGGGTGCAGCTCTGCGGGCCGCCCGCACGGAATCTGCGACATGAAGGAGAAACACTATGCCGGGTAGCCGTGTTACATGACATAAATGTTGAAAATTAAATATCAGTATGGGGTGATTCTTGCTAACTGTAGAACTGTAGTCACATAGGTTAAATCTTCATAAAATTCGTTTGTTCCTAAAGGGAGTGGGACCCTAGAGATCTTATAATACGCATTTGTTAGAAGCTAGCCTAGCATATCTTTAATACAATGGTAAGTCCCAAACACCCCCAAACACCACCTGCAGAAATAGGTGCTGAGCCATCACTTTGGAGCCAGGAAAATCAAGGAGCATCGCAACCTGTTCTCAAGACCAGAGATGGAGATTTCAAGGAGGAGTTTGACCAGCGAATTTGAGGAGGGGGCGTTTTGACGACCACCGAGACCACTAAAAGACCCTTGACTCAAAAGACTGGGCATGCGCGAGTGGGTAGGGAAATGATGTAATGGTTTCTCAGAAAATTTATGTTTATGCATATTATTTCTTGGAATTTAATGAATATGTATAATTAATGTGTATTTAACCCATGCTGTTGATCAAATGGGTGTGCATGCTAGGTGGAGCGATCCCCCGTGCGCCCAGCGCTGCAATAAAGGAGTGCCTGCTTCCTCACTTCTCATTGCTGTTAAGGAGTTTTATTCCGGATTTCGGTAACAGCTTTGGCGACCCAGATGGGACCTTGCGAGTGAGACTTGATGAGATCGAGTGTTGATCAAACTCCGGCCGGCACCGAGGGATTCTTGGGGAGACCCATCGCTCTCGACTCACAAAGCTCCTCGCAACGTTCCCTGGAGAAAAGGGTAAGGCACTTCTTCTTTGAAATCTGTCTGCTCTGGATAGCCTGCCCGTAAGGCGCGGCGAAAGCTTCGCAGAGCTGGCGCTCAGAGGGTACCCGTCTGTTCTGGAAGCCTAGGCGTCTGCCCGTAAGTCATAAGCGAAAGCTATTGCTGGGTTGGACATTTGCATATTTGGGACTGTGGGGTAACGTTAGAAGGGATGCACGTATGCTGGAGGGGCGGTCCGTGGCGACTCACGCACTGGACGCGGATGAATCCATCAGTGCAGGGGTTAGGTGTGTCCCTGTACGTGGTGGGCACGGATAAGTCCATGAGTGTAGGGGTAGGTGCGTGGTGGGCATGGATGGGTCTATGGGTGCAGGGGGGCGGGTGCGTTCGCGTGCGTAGCGGGTGTACGGGTATTTAACCCTGTGTTGCGCAGCATTAAATTGAAGGCTTGGCTTGACGGTATCCGTGTGATGCCCTGCTTTCCCCGGAGCGGGGCTCCGGTGCGTGTGGGGTAGGTTAGCTGGCAAGAGAAGCCTGCAGGGACAATTGTCATTTGCATTGGTTTGGTTTTTGTATTTGGCACAATTGTCATTTACATTTGTCTGGTGTTTGGCATTTGGTCTAAATTGTTTACGAGTATGGGAAGTATTGGTAAGGTTTGTACACAGCTTGGAAAGGGGCCCCAGGGTGTTTTAGGAGTGATTTACAAGCTGGTAATTGTTGCTTCAATGCTGGTTTTTGGTGTTTTTCTTTTTTTTTTTTTAAGTCTGTATGCATGTGTTGTGGTGTACGGGACTTGAATAATATACAGTATTGCATTTGGGGTTTTAAACTTTTCTTGGTGATGGGATTGAATTTGTCTGTAGAACAGTATTATTGTCTTAATGGTACCAAAAACTCTTTTGTAAAATACGGGAAAACACATAACTTCTATGTCTACCTCAATGGGAGGGGAAACATTAATGAAGTCTCTAGTGGGATGTGTTCTTAAACAGTGGGAGGATATAAGGGGAGACCCAATGACTAGGAAAAATTGATACAATATTTTACAGTTGATGATGTTATCTTGTAGAAGGGAAAGAAAGTGAGATGTGGTCCCCTATGTTGATTTGTTCTTTGCTTTGAGAAATCACCCCGAGTGGCAGAAAGATTGCAGATATGTCCCCAAGGATCTGATGGCTTTGGCATTAGAGGAAAAAAAAAAAAAAAAGAAAAAAGGTTGAAAAGATCTTGTTTGGCTTGTAGCATAAAAAGTGGTGTTTAAATTGTGGAACTGAAGAGGAAGACATAGAATTCATGTGTTAAATTCATGTGTTGTCTCTAAGTGTTGATGCAGGTTTAACAAATGAAACAGTAGAAAAAGGGGGCAGAACACCGAACCGCTGGTGGGAGCTGTAGAGCGGGGCAGTTGGATGATGAGGGATTCAGTCCTACTGCAGGGAGAACTGGAAGCCGACAAGACCAGACAGACCAAGGAGCGGCTTGAGCCCTGCCCCGCACTTCGACAAGCGGTAGGGGAACAAACCGGGGATGAGGTCGGGGTGTAGTAGAGGAATGGATAAAATAACCGCAATAGGAGAGAGATTGGGAAAATCAGTGTGCAAAGTGTGAAGAATGGTGGCACTGGAAAAATGAATGTCCTTATTCTGAAAAAGAAAAAAAACTGGCAGCACAGCAGATGCCTGTGTCAGAGGTGCAAAGAGGACTGGGGGAGAATTCCCCAGCAGAACCCCTGGTTACAATCCAGCTGGGGACCCAAACCAAGGATTTTCTAATTTGATACTGGAGCTATTCAGTTTTAAGTACTTGTAGAAGAAAATTGAGTAAAAAGCACATAGACAAAATTGGTGCCACAGGGAAAGCTGAACAGAAATTTTTCTTTCAATCCTTAACTTTAAGCTGGGTAAGCAATGGGAACTGGCCAATTTTTATATATACCAGAGTGTCCTGTTGCCTTACTGGGGAGAGATTTATTGAGCAAATTGCAAGCAAAAGTTAATTTTTAAAACTGTGAAATGCAATTAAATATACCCTAATCAAAAGCCACAGAGTCAAGAATTTTTGTGTTACAGACAACTTCAGAGCCATATGAAATCCCTCAAGAAGTGGACAATGCAGTAACTCCTTTGGTGCGGGCTGGCGAAGTTCCCGGACATTCAAAAGCAGCAGAACCGGTAAAGATTCTTCTAATGGAAAGCACCAAACCGGTAAGACAAAACCAGTACCCTTTAAAATTAGAAGCTAGAAGAGGCCTTGAGAAAATAATTGAAATTTAAAAAAAAATATCGACTATTAGTCAAATGTGAACCAGAATTCAATACTCCCATTTTACCCGTGAAAAAAGCCAAAAAGTGAGGAATATAGGTTAGAACAAGATTTTAATAGCAATAAATTTATTAGTCCAAGATATTCACCCCTTAGTGGCAAACCCATATACCTTGTTGACAGCTTTAGAAGAAAATCACAAGTGGTTCACAGTATTGGACTTGAAGGATGCCTTTTTCTGTATTCCCCTTGACAAAAATAGTCAGGCATATTTTGCCTTTGAACTGGAAAATCCCACAACTGGGCAGAAGACTCAGCTCAGCTGGGCAGTGCTACCTCAAGGATTTAAAAATAGCCCAACGATCCTTGGAAATCAATTGGCTAAGGAATTAGAAACATGCAAAATAATTTATCCTGGAAGACTGGTGTTGCAATATGTAGATGACATTTTAGTAGCCACAGAAACCAGAGAAGAATATTTCAACTTGACTACTAACCTGCTAAATTTCTTGGGCCAAAGTGATAACAGAGTTTCCAAGACGAAAGCACAGATTGGAAAAGAGACTGTCATGCATTTGGGATTTGAAATCACACAGGGACAAAGACAACTGGGAAATGAGAGAAAAGAGGCAATTTGCCAAATGCCGGAGCCAAAAGGAGCTAAGGAGCTGCAAACATTTCTGGGAATGGCTGGCTGGTGTCACCTGTGGATTAAAGGAATCGAAGGAGGGACCCCTTGTGTGGGACCTGGAGCTCGAAAGGCATTCCAGAATGTGAAGGCAGCTCTGACGTCCACTCCTGCTCCAGGGTTGCCCGATTTAACAAAACCCTTTGAACTGTTTGTTCGTGAAAGACAGCACTCAGCTCTCAGAAGAATCCTTTCTCAGAAAAATGGAGAATGAAGAAGACCGGTTGGTTATTTCTCCAAACAATTGGACAATGTTAGCCAAGGATGACCAGGTTGTCTACGAGCTGTAGCAGCAACTGTCCTCCTGATTTAAGAAGCTCGTAAGCTGACAACTGGACAGCCAAGAACAGTTTATGTACCGCATACGGTGCTTTCTGTTCTGGAACAGAAAGAAGGACACTGGTTATCCCCAAGCAGGATGCTCAAACATCACATTGTCCTGTTGGAACAAGATGATGTCAAATTGAAAACAACTACAACAATAAATCCTGCCATCTTTTTAAATTCAATAGAAGAAGAAGAAGTTCTAAGTCATGACTGCCTACAGACCATCAAACAAGTTTATTCCAGCAGAAGTAACAGAAGAGTGAACATATACCTGACCCAGAATTCGAGATATGCACTGATGGAAGCAGCTTCGTGAGAAACAGAAGAAGATTGGCTGGATATGCAATAACAACAACAAACTCTGTTATTGACGCAAAGCCGCTCTCAGTGAACACCTGAGCACAAAAGGCTGAATTGATAACTAGCCCTCATAAAAGCCCGAAAATGGACAGAAGAGAAAAAGTGAATATCTGGACTGATTTAAAGTGTGCTTTTGGAGCAGTACATGCCCATGGAGCCACGTGGAAAGAAAGAGGAACGCTGACAGCACAAGGAACTGTGGGATATTTGGAAAGCAATGGACACGTAGTGAACAATCCAGACACAATGGGACTGTTTCAGAGGCCTCTGCAGGCAGTAGGCCCTCCATGTAGTAGATGGGAATATGAGCAAGTGTATCAATGTACGCGAATGTAGCGAAGTGAGCTATGCGGATGGGAATATGGGCGAATGTATCGAAGTGAACAGGACCTGAGCACAATGGACAAAGCGAGTATACATGCTGAGAAGCAACGGTACAATAGACAAAGTAAGAAATACGTGACTATATCCAGTATACATCTTTAACCAATCAAATTAGGACTTTAGGAGTACGGACAGCACATACTAACCAATCAATGAATGACTTGCTATGTCTATATAATCTGAGCTATCTAGGCAATAAAGTGGCATTTGCTTGATCATATTGGTCGTCAGTGTCCGTGACTTCCGCGTCAACAAGGAACATCCATTAAACACCAAGAAGAAATTCTGCAATTGCTCCAAGTGGTGCAGAAACCCAAAGAAGTTGCAGTAATGCATTGCAAAGCCCACCAATTTGGGAATTCCCCAGTGCATATTGGAAATAAATTAGTCAATCAAAAGGCACAGGAGAGAGCAGAAAAAGGCATCATGACAATAATACCAGGTAAAGAAATGAAATTTGAACAACAAACCCCAAATTACAGTAAGGTTGATTTGGAATTAGACAAAAAGTGTGAAATTTGTTTAAAGAATAACCCTAGAAATATTAAATAACCACCCCCAGGAACCACATATACGGGAAACTTGCCTGAAAATTATTGGCAGATTGATTTTCCGGAATTGCCACAACAAAATGGATATACATATCTATTGGTATTAGTAGATATGGCCAAAAGTTTTTTTTTCCCTGTCGCACCGATAGCCAAGAGAAGTGGCAAAAAAAAAAAAAAATCTGTTAAAAGAAATAATATAATGGTTTAGAATCCCCAAAAGAATGTAATCAAACAGAGGTCCTCATTTTGTAGCTGAAATTATTCAAATATTGAGCAAAATTCTGGGAATTAAATTGAACTTACACACTCTTTTTGGCTATAATCTAATAGATAAGTAAAATTTGTCAGAAAATATCTTTAAAATGGCCTCACGCTCTTCCTTAAGCACTTCTGAGAATCACGATTCAATCCAGATCTAGGACTAAAATTAGTCCATATGTTAATGTATGGAAAATCTTATCAGACTCCAACCCTTGTTCAAAATGGGACTGTTCCTGGGGATAATGAAATGGAATTGTATTTGATATCCCTTGGAAGAACTCTGAATGCTTTAAAAGGGTATGGAACTGCCACGGAGCCTCTTTCTTTAGATTCCCCAGTTCACTATTTTTAACCAGGAGATTATGTGTACCTGAAAACTTGGGAATCAGAATCTCTTCAATAAAAATTGAAAGAACCATATCAGGTGCTTCGAACACCACGCAGCCCCTAAATTTGAAGATAGTGATTCTTGGATTCATTATTTGAGAGACAAGAAGCACCGCCTCCAAAACAGAAACAATGGATTTCTAAAGAAACATGTCATTTAAAGTTAACAGTCTCTCATCTGTACTGAATTAGACAAAATCATACCAAAATAATGAAATCTATCAACGGAATTTTAGTAGTAATGTTAATAATACTTTTTGACTTACTGATTAAGGAGATTAGTTATAAGTAAAAGAGACATTTAAAAAATAAAATAAGTCTCAAAGGGGGGAGACGTTACATGACATAAATGTTGAAAATTAAATATCAATATGAGGTGATTCTTGCTAACTGTAGAACTGTAGTCACATAGGTTAAATCTTCATAAAATTCGTTTGTTCCTAAAGGGAGTGGGACCCTAGAGATCTTATAATACGCATTTGTTAGAAGCTAGCCTAGCATATCTTTAATACAATGGTAAGTCCCAAACACCCCCAAACACCACCTGCAGAAATAGGCCCTGAGCCATCACTTTGGAGCCAGGAAAATCAAGGAGCATCACGACCTGTTCTCAAGACCAGAGATGGAGATTTCAAGGAGGAGTTTGACCAGCGAATTTGAGGAGGGGGCGCTCTGATGACCCCCAAGACCACCAGAAGACCCTCGACTCAAAAGACTGAGCATGCACAAGTGGGTGGGGAAATATTATAATGATGTCTTGGAAAGTTAATGTTTATGTACAATATTTCTCAGAAATCTAGTGAATATGTATAACAAGTGTGTATTTAACCTGTGCTGTTAATCAAACAGTTGTGCATGCTAGGTGGAGCGATCCCCCGTGCGCCCAGCGCTGCAATAAAGGAGTGCCTGCTTCCTCACTTCTCATTGCTGTTAAGGAGTTTTATTCCGGATTTCGGTAACAGCCGTGTAAAACTTGTCTCTCGAATGTCGGCCCTCGACCGCCTGACCTTGTCAGATAGCTCAACAACAGGCATAGCCACCCCTCAGAGCGTGCGGGCGGCACCTACAAAAACCCTAAATGAACAGACACGTGCTGAGATAATGCCCGAAACCTCAGTCTACGGGCATCTAGGTCCATCTCCTCATCCTTTACCCGGACGGCTCGCCCACCTAGCGTCCCTTGGTTCCGCTTGCCTCGTTGAGGCTGGCACACCGTCTGCAAAGCCCGAACAAAGATTGCTTAAAACCACATTGGCAGTGCGACAGTTGAAAAATAACCTCTGCTTCAGCCCTCCGACTGCAACTCGCCTTCACCGAGATTGCTCCGGAGCCCATCTCACACAGTGCTCATCAAAACAGACATTAAAATGTGAAAAAAAAAAAGTAATATCTCAGTTTAATGCTACAGCCACACTGCACTCGTTTGCTCTATTACTGCACACCAACTCACCTTCTTATCGTTCACCTCTCCTCCGTTGTGCTTTAGTGCTCGGCTTGACCCTCTGCATCTGTAGAAACATTAACGGCAAGTAAGTCACCTGCCTGCAGAGCGATAGCTTAGTGATCCCACAGAGATGACTAGAAAAGGTGATAAGCTGTCCTACACGCTGAAAAACATTAAGCCTTACACCCCTCCTCCTTTTTGAAATTCCACATATGGGTGCATACAAGATGCTCACCTTGACCCCTGGCAGGTAATCTCACTTTCAATCCTACTAAGGTGTGATATCAAGTACTCACACAGACTGCAGCAAAACTGGTGAAAGATACTACAGTCTCATCTTCAATGAAGTAGGAAGCTCCAGCAAGACACATGGCATCTAGAGTTAAAAATAAAACAAAAATCATTAAGCCATTTAGCTATCATTTAACACTTAATACAAACACATCAATACATTTTTTTTTAAATCATCCAGCTGCATACAGGTGCCCTTTTCACTACACATGCAGCTAAAACTTGACTGATTGTAGAAGTCCTACCTGAAACACACATCTCTACCACTCCAAATGTCAAAACACAGCTGCTTAAACAGCTTTGCAAGCTCAAAAGCCGCAAGTCATTGAAGAAAAAGCAAACCACTCACCCCCTAGAAAGCCAGGAACACCACGACCTCCCTCAGCCAGGACTGGGCCTCGTGTAGCCCAGGCCCCGCCCATCTCCATTCCCACAATCCCCTGGGAAAGAGGCGGGACCAGCTGGCAAAAGGGATAAAAGCAGCCAGAGGAGTGACAGGGAGCGTTCTGGTCTGCCTTAAGTTTATATCTCAGGGGGTAATGAATGGAGGAAATAGCCCTTAAGGAAAGGACAGTGCTGGCTCGTTTGCTGTAGCTCCATCTATTAAATTGGGAACCTGACCAGGTATGGAAAAAAAACTACACTACTACTATGTGTAGTTAGAAAGTCAACAGCTGTTGTACTGAGATACCAAAGACAAGAGATGTTGTACTTTAGTCCTGCTCAAGACCTGACTATGCAGTCTCTCTCTCACTATCCCCACTCCGTGTCTAAATAGGGAGAAATAATATAATAAAAAAGGCTTAGCACTTGCGATGAGAACAGGGAGACATCCTTAAAAAAACCATTGTGGACCAGGCTGAACTTGCAGACAACTATTTGGTTGTTATTAAAACCAAAGCAGGATGATATGAAAGAGAAGAAGATAACTTGCCCCATCCCTTCCTCTTCTTGGGCTTAACTTAATTTCAATTATGTCTATCTCCTCTCCTCCTCACCGTGTCCCCCCCCCCCCCTCCGCCCACCAAAAGGCATAAAAACAGGGAAGGGGGGTTAGGGACACTGCTTCACATGAAGTGTTAAGTAACTCCTTTCTCCCCACAAGAAACAACAGCTCGCATTCCTCCCCTGTTCCAGTCTGGGGTCCCCTCTACTGCCACAGTCCATTCTGACCTGCTCTGGCGTAGGTCCTTTTTCCATGGGATGCATTCCATCCATAACACCTGCCCCAACACAGGCCTTGCAAACACCACAACCTCAGCTGAGCATGTCTGCCCTAGCATGGGATCCTCCACGGGCTATAGGTGGATCTCTGCCCTGCTGTGGGCCTCAGTGGCAACAGAGACAGAGCTGGCTTTGCAATGGTCTTCACCGTGGCTTGCAGGGAAACCTTGGCCAGCAGCAACAGTACTCAAACCGCTGCTCGTAGAATGATTGAATCAAAGGATAGCAGGGGTGGGAAATGACAATGTAAAGGCAAAATAGTCCAAAATCGCTGCAAAGAACAGGAATGTATTAAATGAGAAAGGATTACTCACTGGCCATTCCCAGGGCATCTACAGCACCACAGACATTGGGGCTCCAGGCTTTCCCTGACGAACAGCGCTTCGACGTTTACCACCAACTGCATGTGGGCGCCCACTGGAAAAAAACCCCAGAAAAATTCACGAACGTCGGACGATTGCTCCCACACCAAAAGTGCCAGCAACTCAAGCTCTTGCTGCTCCTCAGCGCACATTCCCAGCGCATCTACAGCACCACAGACATCGGGGCTCCGGGCTTTCCCTGACCAACAGGGCTTCGATGTTTACCACCAGCTGCACCTGGGTGCCCACTGAAAAAAAACCCTGAAAAATCACGAACATTGGACGATTGCTCCCACACCAAAAGTGCCAGCCACTCAAGCTCTTGCTGCTTCTCATGGGCCATTGGCAGTGCATCTACAGCACCACAGACATTGGGGCTCCAGCCATTCCCTGACAAACACCACTTTGACTTTTACCATCAACTGCACATGGGCGCCCACAGTAAATTAACCCTAAAACTCAGTAACGTCGGACGATTGCTCCCACACCGAAAGTGCCAGCCACTCAAGCTCTGGCAGCTCCTCAGCGGCCATTCATGGTGCATCTATAGCACCACAGACATCGGGGCTCCAGGCTTTCCCTGACGAACAGGGCTTCGACGTTTACCACCAGCTGCACCTGGGTGCACACTGAAAAATAACCCCAAAAAATCACGAACGTCGGACGATTGCTCCCACACCAAAAGTGCCAGCAACTAAAGCTCGTGCTGCTCCTCACCGGCCGTTGATGCCGCATCTACAGCACCACACACACTGGGGCTCCGGGATTTCCCTGATGAACACCGCTTTGTCTTTTACCATCAACTGCACAGCAGATCGCTCTGAAGAAAACCGCTAAAAATCAGGAACGTCGGACCATAGCTCCCACACCAAAAGTGCCAGCAACACAAGCTCTTGCTGCTCCTCAGCGGCCGTTGACGCCGCATCTACAGCACCACAGACATTGGGGCTCTGGGCTTTCCCTGACAAACAGCGCTTCGACATTTCCCATCAACTGCACAGGGCCCCGTACTAAAAAAATAGCCTAAAAATCACCAACGTCGGACGATTGCTCCCACACCAAAAGTGCCAGCAACTCAAGCTCTTGCTGCTCCTCACCGGCCGTTCATGCTGCAACTACAGCACCACAGACATCGGGGCTCCGGGCTTTCCCGGATGAACAGTGCTTCGGAGTTTAACATAAACTGCACAGGGGCAGCCAGTAAAAAATTTGCCCTGAAATGTGCGAACGTCGGACGATTGATCCCACACCAAAAAATCTCGGAGCCCCGATGTCTCTGGTGCTGTAGATGTGCTGTGAATGGCCGGAGATGAGCAGCAAGAGCTTGAGTTGCTGGCACTTTTGGTGTGGGAGCAATCGTCTGACATTCGTCATTTTTAGGGTTTTTTTTTTTCTGTGGGCGCCCATGTGCAATTGATGGTAAAAGTCGAAGCGCTGTTCGTCAGGGAAAGCCCGGAGCCCCGATGTCTGTGGTGCTGTAGATGCGCTGCCAATGGCCGCTGAGGAGCAGCAAGAGCTTGAGTTGCTGGCACTTTTGGTGTGGGAGCAATCGTCTGACGTTCGTGTTTTTTATGGGGTTTTTTTTTTTGGGCTCCCATGTGCAGTTAATGGATATCGTCGAAGCGCTGTTTTTCAGGGAAACCCCGGAGCCCCGATGTCTGTGGTGCTGTAGATGCGCTGTGAA
Source organism: Chlamydotis macqueenii (assembly GCF_036417535.1). Classification (NCBI taxonomy): domain Eukaryota; kingdom Metazoa; phylum Chordata; class Aves; order Otidiformes; family Otididae; genus Chlamydotis; species Chlamydotis macqueenii. The sequence continues at coordinate 1,477,856 of NC_141577.1, read as the reverse complement.
TGGCCGGTGAGGAGCGGCAAGAGCCTGAGTTGCTGGCACTTTCGGTGTGGGAGCAATCGTCCAACGTTCATGATTTTTAGGTGATTTTTTTTCTGTGGGCGCTGTTGTGCAGTTGATGGTAGATGTCGAAGCGCTGTTCATCAAGGAAATCCCAGAGCCGCAATATCAGTGGTGCTGTAGGCGCGCTGTGAATGGCCGTTGAGGACCAGCAAGAGCCTGAGTTGCTGGCACTTTTGGTGTGGGAGCAATCGTCCGACGTTCGTTACGTCTTCCTCTGGTGGCTTTCCAAAATCTTTGCCTTCTGGCCAGTCTGTAATTACTTCTAATATGCCTGGGCGATTGGGGTTTCCTATTCGGGCCCACTGTGTGAGCAGTGCAACCCACTTGCTCCATGTAGCATCCGTTGCATGATGCGCAGAGGGGACCCTTCCTTTGAACATCCAGCCCAGCACTGGCAGTCGGGGTGCCAAGAGGAGCTGTGCTTCAGTACCAATCACTTCTGAAGCAGCTCGAACTCCTTCGTATGCTGACAGGAAATGTATGGATCCCCCACTTGCTTCCCCAATTTGTATTTTAAGGGTCTGCAAAAGTAAGCCTCTTCAGTCTGGCCTGTCGCACCTTTCACTGTAATATAATCCTTTTCCAGAGGCATCAAAGCTTGATTCAGAACAGAATAAGTCGCTCCCGTGTCGACTAAAAATTTGATTTCTTTTTGTTCTTCCCCTAACTTTATTTTTCTAAGAGGGCGGCTAGTCAATTTTCTTCATCCACCTGAGCTACCGTTTTCCCTTGATTGTTGCGCCATCTAGCGTTCCTTTGGCGCTCAGGGCACTTGTTCTTCCAGTCTCCGGTCTTTTTATATAGCGCACATTGATTCCTACCCAGAGGCGTCAGCCCACGCATTGGTTTAACTTTAAATTTCCGATTTTCATTTTTCTCTTCCCACAGCTAGTATTTTCTTCTGGTCTCGCCTGTAACTTTCCTCTCGATTGCTAAATATTCTCCGTGCTTCTTCTAATAACCTTTCTAAGGCTCTGTTTTCAGGAGGTCTTAGTTTTTGCAATTTGCGCCTAATATCCCCTTGTGATTGTCCCAAAAAGAAGTTGCTGTGCGCCGTCCTCTGAATTCGGATCTAGAGATGTGTGCCGGTGCATCGCATCTCTTAGTCGGGCTAGGAACTCGACCGGCGTTTCAGAAGGACCCTGTCTGACTGCATATAACATTGCCCAACTTATTATTCTGGGAATTGCTTTTTCCATCCCTCTGAATATCCATTCCTGTAACCTTTCCATATCAGCAGAGCAGTTTAGATCCCATGTCGGGTCGAACAAGGGAAACCATTCTCTATAATTACCTCTCTTTATATCATACTGTTCCTTTGCAAGCTCTCCTGCTGTTTTTATAATTAGTTGTTTCTCAGTTTCAGTCAGGCAATCCAATAACAATTGTATGTCACGCCAGTCGGGATTGTGTTGTTTCACCATAAATTTAAAATTTTGTGCTGTATTTATCAGATCATTTCGGTATTCTCGGGCAACCTCTTTCCATTCTTTCAGATCGGCGCCTGTGAATGGGATTTTTATCTTGATGGTTCCTCCGTCTGGATTTACGGCTTCTCGGAGTAGTGCCTGTAAGACAGTCTTCCGTCCAGTGCGTGAAGACACTGGGCTACTTGGAGCCGTAGGGGGGGGGCTCTTGTGTATCCTTCTGTGGAGGCCCTTCTTGGTAGGGATTTATTAGAACAACTAGAAGCAACAATCAAATTTAAGCAAGGGGAAGTTACTCTGGAGGTAAATGATCACCAATACGTTCAAATTATGAGTCTATCCTTGGTCAGTACCCCTGCAACAGGAGAAATTGGTGCAAGAATTGTTGACCAAGTATATCCCGGAGTCTGGGCAACCGATACACCGGGACGAGCAAAGAACGCACCACCAATAATAGTAAAACTAAAGGAGGGACAGAGTGCCGTAAGGATCAAACAATACCCACTGAAAAGGGAAGATAGGGAAGGAATTTGTCCTGTCATAGAGCGGTTCATAGAACTAAGACTACTAAAAGAATGTGAGTCAGAATTCAATACACCTATACTTCCAGTTAAGAAACCTGATGGGTCCTATAGGATAGTTCAAGACTTAAGAGCCATCAACAAAATAACAGAGGACCTGTGGTAGCTAACCCCTATACCCTATTAACCATGCTAAAACCTGATTTAGCTTGGTTTACGGTCCTAGATTTAAAAGATGCTTTCTTTTGCCTCCCTCTCCATGAAGCCAGCCAGAAAATTTTTGCTTTCGAATGGGAAAATCCCAAAAGTGGTCGAAAGACCCGGCTCACATGGACGGTGTTGCCGCAGGGTTTTAAAAATAGCCCCACAATTTTGGGGAATCAGCTAGCAAAGGACTTGGAATCATGGGAACCACCATCAGAAGAAGGGAAGGTGTTACAATATGTAGACGACCTTCTTATTGCAACCAGAACCAAAGAATCCTGTGTCATTTGGACCGTGAGTCTGTTAAATTTCCTGGGACTACAGGGATATCGGGTTTCTAAGAAAAAGGCACAGGCGTTGTTACAACCCCAGGTCACGTACCTGGGGTACGAGATCAGTGCCGGACAACGGATCCTAGGACAAGCCCGGAAAGAGGCCATATGCCAAACCCCCCGACCACAAACTATAAAGGAACTACGGACATTCTTAGGAATGACAGGGTGGTGCCAACTTTGGATATGTGATTATGGTCTACCTGTTAAGCCACTCTATTCCCTGATAGCAGCTAACCAAAAGGATCTCCAGTGGGATGCTGAGTCAGATCGAGCCTTCCATCAGCTGAAGAAAGCCCTGATGTCGGCATCAGCATTGGGACTTCCTGATGTGAGTAAGCCATTTTTTCTATTTTCCCACGAAAAACAAGGAATGGCACTAGGAATATTGGCACAAGATTTGGGACCATACAGACGGGCGGTAGCATACTTCTCCAAACAGCTGGATGCCGCTGCGAAAGGGTGGCTGTTCTGGTTTTGTTAGTGGGGGGGGGGCCTAAGGTGGCAGCTTCTGTAGGAAACTGCCAGAAGTCGCTCCCCTTTGTTCAGTGGACTTGGCTGGGCCTGGAGCGGACCCACTGCTGGCCAAGGCCGAGCCAATTGGTAGCAGAATGTTCTGTGATAACGCCTCTGCGATAACATATTTAAGAAGGGGGAAACAGAAAAAAAAAAGGGAGAGATGTGAAGCAGCTGAGCGGGGGGGAAGCGCGAGCCTTGTGGACCTTGCAGGCCTCACCCTCTGGCCTCCCGCCGGGCAGCCGACTGGGCCCAACTCGGCCCGGCCTGGCTGCAAGAAGTGGAGAGGAGTTGAGCAGTTGAAGTGAATAAGATGTAAAAAGGATCCAGAGAGGCGTCTGCCAGCCTGTTGCGAGGAACGGCTGCAGACGCCAAGGTCAGTGAAGGAGGAGGGGGAGGTGTAATATGGCTTCTGGCCAAGATTCCTCTGCAACTCGTGGTGACGACCATGGTGGAGCAGGTTGTCCCCCTGCAGCCCATGGAGGTCCACGGAGGGGCAGAGATCCACCTGCAGCCTGTGGAGGACCCCACGCCGGAGCAGGTGGAGGCCTGAAGGAGGCTGTGGCCCGTGGAGGCCCCGCTGGGACAGCCGTTCTAGAGGGACTGCACCCGTGGAAGAGATGACCCACGCCGGAGCAGCTTCACGGAGGACTGTGGCCCGTGGGAGGGACCCCACGCTGGAGCAGAGGAGGAATGCAAGGAGTTCTTCCCCCGACGATGACACAGAGGCGTAAAACAACACGTGATGAACTGACTGCGACCCCCATTCCCCCCCCCCGCCCCCGACCCCCCCCTCCATGCCGCTCGGGAGGGGAAGGTAGTAGAGATAATGTTAAGCCCGGGAAGAGGGAGGGGTGGGGGGAGGTTATCTTGTTCCCTGTCTCATTCTCCTGCTAGTTTTAGAAATAAATGAGTGTTTTTCCCCAAGTCGAGTCTGTTTTGCCTGTAACGGTAACTTTACAAATTTCTCCCCGTCCTTATCTCAAACCTCGAGCCGTTTTTCTTATATCATCTCCCCCTATTCTCTCGGAGGGTGGGGGGAGCGAGAGAGAGACTGTGTAGTCTGGTCCCGATCGGGGCTGAACTACGACAGTGGCCCAGCTGTCTGAGAGCAGTAGCAGCTGTCATTCTAAACATTCAAGAAGCCTGAAAGTTCACTCTAGGCCAGAAAATGACTGTCCTAGTTTCCCAGACTGTATCTGCGGTCCTTGAAGCAAAAGGAGGGCATTGGCTTTCCCCACAAAGGTTCCTGAAATATCAAGCTATAATGGTTGAACAGGATGATGTTGAAATCGTGACCACAAACATCATCAATCCGGCCTCATTCCTTGATGGGAACATCGGGGAGCCGGTGAGTCATGACTGCTTGGAAACAATTGAAACCATGTATTCTAGTCGAACGGATCTGTCCCTGTCGATGGAGCCGAACATTGGTTCACCGATGGAAGCAGCTATATGTTAAATGGAAGGCGACATTCCGGATATGCTGTTACCACTTTTGAAAAGGTGATAGAGTCCAGGCCACTATCAGCCGACGTCTCAGCCCAAAAGGCCGAGATCATAGCCCTTACCTGAGCCCTGGAGAGAGCCCAGGGAAGGACTGTAAACATTTGGACTGACCCTAAATATGCCTTTGGGGTGGTACATGCCCATGGAGCAATATGGAAGGCAAGAGGACTGTTAAATTCTCATGGAAAAACCATCAAACACGCAGAAGGGATTTTGAAAATCCTGAATGCAGTCCAGCTTCCCAAAAAGGTGGCAATTATGCATATTAAAGCACACCAGAAAGTGAGCACAGAATTGGAAAGAGGAAATGAGCTGGCAGATAGGGAAGCAAAACAAGCAGCTAGAGAAACAATCAAGGTAGAGGGTGCGCTAATACCTGATGGACAGGTATTTCTAGAAGGTAAACCAGAATACACAAAGGAAGTCGGCAAACTTATTAATGATCTAAAGGGGTCATATAATGAGGAAGGGTGGGCCAATTACTACCCCTCACACGGGAGGGCAGTAATTCCCTCCTACATGATATGGTCAGTAGTCCGAGAAGAACATAGAAAAAGACACTGGGGGGAGGGGGGGGCAGAAGCCCTATATAAAGATCTCATCAGGAACATAATAGCGCGAAACTTAGACACTACCGTTAGACAAGTAACTCAACAATGTGATCTTTGTCTCCAGACTAATCCTAAAGTTGTAAAAGGGCCGAAACTTGAAAAAATCGGAAAGGGGAATGGTCCGGGACAACGTTGGCAGATTGATTTCTCAGAACTCCCTAGAAAAGGGGGGTATCGATACTTATTAGTACTTACGGATACCTTTTCAGGCTGGCCAGAAGCTTTCCCGTGCGGAACTGCTAAAGCCTGGGAAGTAACCAAAATACTGCTCCAGGAAATAGTACCTAGGTTTGGAGTCGCAGCAGTAATGTCCTCGGATAGAGGACCACATTTTGTGTCCAGAATAGTACAAGCAATTAGCCACCATCTAGGGATAGAGTGGCAATTACATACCTCTTACCGACCACAATCAAGTGGCCAGGTGGAGAAAATGAATCACCCAATCAAACAACAGATTGTCAAGTTGGGTCAGGAAACTAATCTAACTTTACCATTAGCTCTTATACGAATACGAACCAGACCAAGAGCAAGAGAAGGGCTTAGTCCATTCGAAATTCTATATGGACGACCCTATGGGGTACAAAAGGGAACGTCTTCACAAATTGGTGAAGAAATAATGACCTCCTATATGGTGGCACTAAACAAACAATTAAAAAGAATTGAAAAACATGCAATGGGAACACGTCGTAGGGGTCTGGATGGGCCTGTTCACGATATACAACCAGGGGACTATGTATATGTTAAGTCTCTTACAGAAAAAACTCTGGAACCACAGTGGGCCGGACCTTTTCAAGTCCTCCTCTCCACCTACACGGCAATTAAGGTAAAGGGACAGAACTCCTGGATACACCATACTCGGATCAAGAGAGCCTCTGCAACCTTGTGGAAAGTAACTCCAGACAACAACGAAGACTTGAGACTTAAACTCGTTCGAACGGATAAGGGCGGGAACAGTGCAGTAGTGAACCGGAGGGACACCACAGCAAACGATACCGGACAAAGAAACCGGGACCGGCCAGTAACTAATCTCGCCCAAATCTGTCATCGGTGCAGTTTATATCTTATTTGTCATTTTATTATAGGAAATATAAAACCCATTTTAGCAGGTCACCAAAGGCAGTACATTATCTACAGAAGTAGCTGTACTAATCCACTAGACCAACTAAATCCTAAAATGACCAATTGTTTAATTGGAATTGTGATTGGGCTTACAATATTTTCCTGCATCTTACCACTAACTTGTAATCAAAAGGACACCAAATGGCTGTGGTCTCACGCCTCCCTTGGGTTTACAGGAAGCATGGGACCACCTTTTAAACGGTCGGGCTTAAACTTGGCCACTGTGGTTATGCACAAAATGGAAATGTACTCAGGGCATGAGTGGGGCTGGGACAGAGGCAACAGGGATCCTTAATACTATGGTGCGCCCCGTTGTGATCTTATTGATTAGCTTAGGAGTTTTATTAATATTAACTATTGTGCTGTACCTATGGGTTTGGAGAATGTTTAAGAAAGTAACACTGTCGTAGTTCAGCCCCGATCAGGACCAGACTACGCAGTCTCTCTCTCACTCCTCCCACCCTCCGAGAGAACAGGGGGAGATAACGTAAGGAAAAACGGCTCGAGGTTTGAGATAAGGACAGGGAGAAATCCTTAAAGTTACCATCACGGGCAAAACAGACTCCTCTTGGGGAAAACTATTCATTTATTACTACAAACAGCAAGATAATGAGACAGAGAACAAGATAACCTCCCCCCACCCCTCCCTCTTCCCAAGCTTAACATTATCTCTACTACCTTCCCCCCCCCCGAGTGGCACAGGAGGGGGAAGAGGGAATGGGGATTGCGGTCAGTTCATCACGCGTTGTTTTACGCTGCTGCTTCATGGTTGGGGGAAGAACTCCTCACATTCCTCCCCTGCTCTGTTGTGGGGTCCCACCCGTACGCCACAGTCCTTCCTGAAACTGCTCCGGCATGGGTCATCTCTTCCACGGGGTGCAGTCTCTCCAGAACAGCTGTCCCAGCGGACCCTCCACGGGCCACAGCTGCCTTCAGGCATCCACCTGCTCCGGCGTGGGGTCCTCCATGGGCTGCAGGTGGATCTCTGCCCCTCCGTGGACCTCCATGGGCTGCAGGGGGACAACCTGCTCCACCATGGTCGTCACCACAGGCTGCAGGGGAATCTTGGCCAGGAGCCGCATTACTCCTCCCCCTCCTCCTTCACTGACCTTGGCGTCTGCAGCCGTTCCTCACAACAGGCTGGCAGATGTCTCTCGGGATCCTTTTTACATCTTATTCACTTCTCCTCTCCTCTCCACTTCCTGCAGCCAGGCCGGACCAATTCGGGCCCAGTCAGCCGCTTGGCGAGAGGCCAGAGGGTGAGGCCTGCAAGGCCCATAAGGCCTGCGCCTCCCCCTCTGTGCCTCTGCCCCCCGCTCAGCTGCTTCACATCTCTCCCTTTTTTTTTTTTTCTTCTGTTTTCCCCTATTTAAATACGTTATCACAGAGGCGTTATCATGGGACATTCTGCTACCAATTGGCTCGGCCTTGGCCAACAGCGGGTCCGCTCTAGGCCCGGCCGAGTCCACTGAACAAAGGGGAGCAACTTCTAGCAGTTTCCTACAGAAGCTGCCACCTTAGGCCCCCCCTCACTAAACAAAACCATGTATGATGCTTCATATCATTCAGGGAAACTGTTTAAGTAAAAGAATTTACTTAGTGTGATAAAAAGGGGGGATTGATATAGGGGACAATAAGTTAATCACAACTATATATGTATGCACTTAAAGAATTGTTGTAGTTCAGCCCTGATCGGGACCAGACTACGCAGTCTCTCTCTCACTCCCCCCCCACCCTCCAAGAGAACAGGGGGAGATTTGGTAAACAAAAGAAAACCAGGAAAAAAACCAAACCCGTGGGTTGAGATTGAACAAAAAGTAAATTTAACAGTAATGACAGAAGAAAACAAAACAGTGATGGAATACAAATATAGTATAATGGCTTACAACAAATCTCCACACCTAGGTTCTTCCACGTAGCAGGAGGCTCCCTTCACCACCCTCCTCACTTACATACTGAGCCCCAGCTGTTAGCTAATTAGTTAACTATCCCAGCCATAGGGGCTACCAGCTTCAGTACTCCACCCAGCTCAGGTAAATATTAACTCTATCCTAGCCAGAACCAGACAAGAATACAGTTATAAAACATAGTCACGTACCCATATAGCTTAGAGAAACAATTAATGGAAGAGGAAGTCTGTTTTTTTTTTCTTTTCCTGACGAAGGACTCATTTGTAAGGAGTGAGAAACAGTCCCTACGGCTCAGTGGGAAAAAAAATCTTAAAAATCCTGAACCTTTTGTTACATGGTGACCAGCTCTGAATACCCTTGCTGCTCCTCACCGGCTCTTGCTACCACACATACAGGCTCCAAACTCTGGGGCTCCGGGCTTCCCTAGACCACCAGGACAGGGTGGTAAAGATCTACAGGCGTAAAAAAAATCTACAGGCCAGGAAACATTGGGGCTCCAGGATTTCCTAGACCACCAGGCCTCCGACGTTTAACACCAGCTCAAGCTGTCCGCCTAGTGTTAAACCACAGCTTAAAAATGGTGAATGTCAGACAGCTGCTCCCACACCAGAAGTGTCAGCTCTGGAAGGTCTTGCTGCTTCTCACCAGCTCTAGGCACCACATCTACAGGCTCACAAACATTGGGGATCCGGCATTTCCTGGGACACCAGGACTCCGACGTCTACCATCACCTCAACTCAGCAGTCCCTTTTGAAAAAAATCTTAAAAATCACAAACGTCAGAAGACTGCTCCCACACCAGAAGTGACATTTCTGAAAGCTCTTGCTTCTCCTGCCCGGCTCTTGCCACCGCATCTACAGGCTCACAAATATTGGGACTGCGAGATTTCCTAGAACACCAGCACTCCAACGTTTACCACGGTGTACTTATGGCCGCCCAGTGAAAACACTCTTATATATCATGAACGTTGGACGATAGATCCCACACCAGAAGTGCCAGCTCTGAAAACCCCTCAGTGGCTCTTGCCACCGCATCTACAAGCCCAGCAACACTGGGGCTCCGTTCTTTCCTAGACAATCAGGACTCCGACTTTTGCCACCATGTACACCAGTAAACTTTCAGAGGTGGCACTTTTGGTGTTGGAGCAATCGTCTGACGTTCGTGATTTTTAAGATTTATTTCTCACTGTGCAGCAGCTCTAGGTGACGGTAAGTGTCAGAGTCCTGCTGGTGGAGGAAAGCCCAGAGACTCAATGTTTCTGAGCCTGTAGATGTGGTGGGAAGAGTCGGTGAGGAGCAGCAAGAACTTTTAGAGCAGGCACTTCCGGTGTTGGAGTAATTGTCTGACTGCCTTCTGCGCGGCTGGTTCCAAGTTGACGGTAAGTGCCAGCGTGCTAGCTGTGTAGGACAGTGAAGAGGCTGACGCGTGTGTGTCCGTAGAGCTGCTAGAAAGCGTACGTGACGAGCAGGAAGGGCTTTCAGAGCAGCCGGTTCTCGTCTTGGACAGTCGCCACACATCTGCACTTTTAGTGCCTCAGAACCCCGGACAGCTTGCAAAACACGGCTGTAACTGTCCCAGCGCAAGCTGTTCAGGAAAGCACAGAAACGCGATGTTCGCGTGCTTTTAGCGCTGCTCGCAAGAAGCCTCCGGAGCAGGCACTTCTCGTGCGGCAACAAGCGTGCCTGCTACGATCTTTCCCAGCCTCTTTTCCTCCGGGCAGCCGGCTTTAGCTGATGTGAAGTGTTGGTGGGCAAATCATCCAGAGAAGTGTAGCAATGCTTCTGGGCTGTTAGCAAGAGCGAGTGAAGAGCAGCCTTGCTTTCCTTGCTGACCCTTTTCACGTGGGAGATTAGCTGGACATTTGCCGCTTTAGTGCCTTGTTTCTTCTGCGCAGCTTGCACAAAGCTCATTGCGGCTTTCGCGGTTCGAGTTGTGCATCGCCGGAGCTCTGCGAGAAAGAGCGAGAGAAGAGCCGCGAAAGCTCCGAGTGCGGCCAGCTCGCGTGTGGCCGCGATGATGCGCTGTTCGTCGGTTGGAGGGCTCCAGGCTGAGGCACTGTTCCTCCTTGGAGGCTTTCAGTTCTCGGCAGAAAAGGAGTTTTCCACGCTTGCCACCTGAGAGCTGACGCGGGGGGCGGCCAGCGCTGGGGCATCCAGCGGGACAGCTCAGCGCCGAGGAACAGGACCTGTTCAGGTGGTCCCCCCGCCAACCGCAAGGACGGCAAAGCGCTGGCGGAGCCTAGCATCCATCCCCCCTCGACGAGCATCCCTCGGGGAACGGTACCACGCCGTGAGGAATACGGAACCAGGCACCCCCGGAACAACCTTCCCTCCCTCTGCCGAGTCCCGGAGCCAGCAGCTGGGGGCCGTCCCTGTCCCCACACCACGAGCAAACGCCTCTCCTCTCTCGGCAGAGTTCACTCAGGGCTTCCTGCCCCGGGAGCTCCAGATCACCACGTGCTTGGACCACAAGAACATCATCCACGTGCACGAGATGCTGGAGTCCGCGGAGGGGAAGGTCTGCCTCGTGATGGAGCTGGCGGAGGACGGGGACATCTTTGACTACGTGCTCCGCGAGGGCCCCCTGCCCGAGCCTCGTGCCAAGGCGCTCTTCCACCAGCTGGTCGAGGCCGTCCAGTACTGCCACGGCTGCGGGGTGGCCCACCACGACCTCAAGTGCGAGAACGCCCTGCTGCAGGGCGGCACCTTGAAGCTGACGGATTTTGGCTTCGCCAAGCTGCTCCCCTGGGACCACGGAGACCTGAGCTGGACCTTCTGTGGCAGCACGGCCTAGGCGGTGCCCGAGGTGCTGCAGGGCATGCCCCACGACAGCCGTAAGGGCGACATCTGGAGCATGGGCGTCATCCTCTACGTCCTGCTCTGTGCCCACCTGCCCTTCGACGACACCAACATCCCCAGGATGCTGCACCAGCAGCAGAAAGGCGCCTCCATCCCCAGGCACCTGGGGGTCTCCAAGGAGTGCCAGAACCTCCTGCAAATGCTCCTGGAACCAGACATAACCCTGAGACCCTCCATCGAGGGGGTCAGCAGGCACCCATGGCTGAGCAACCCTTGAGAAGTACTCGTCCCGCTCTCCCCAGATGGAAGAGATTGTTTCTAAAATGATGATAAATGTGGAGGTCAGTGTTTCCCAGCCAGCCAGCCCCACCAGTGGTGCGCCAGGCCTCTGGCCGGCGGAGATAAGGTTTGGTTCACACTCGAGCGTTTTTATCAGCTCACTCAAAGCCCTCAGCCACGGAGAAGCAGGGCAGACACGAGCTCTGAGCAGCCCGGGGCAGTCGGATCTGTGTTCCGGAGGCCACCTCAAGCACCAGCACAGCCCACTCGGCCAGGAGGACGAACCAGCAACGCAGCCCTGGCTGCGGGCACCCCAACTGCCCAGCTCGGTGAAGGCGCCGGGCGCCCCAGCCGCTCCTTGTCCCCATCCCCTCTCTCCCAGCATCCTCCTGAGCCAAGCAAACCTCCCGGGGCAGGTGGCAGGAAAGGGAAATTTAAAGCAGCTGCCACACAGACAGGCAGCCATCCCCGTCCCACAGGCAAAGGAAACGAGGACGCCCGACACACAGAGACTCCGTAGAATTCCTTTAATCACTGTTAACTGCAAGTCTGTAAAAGGTTTGGAGAAAGTCATCATTACAAAACTACCAGCTGTTAGAATTGTCCCTGGTTTTCACCCCCGCTAGAAAAGGCTCAGGGAGATGCAGGATAGTTCAGAACAGAGAATATTGCACAGACAACCAAACGGTTAATTTGACTAAAGAAAAAAAAAAAAGGTGACACAGATGAGAGCACTGCACCCTTGGAGCTCCGCTGCAGGCCCAGCGATCATCAAACCCCGAGGGAACAGAGCCCCCGCGCTGCCACCCCCCTGCTGTCGCCCACCCACAACGCGTTCTCCTGCTACAGCTGCGTTTCCGCCCGGGACAGGGAGAGGCTGCGGCACATCTCAGAGGCTGGGCTGAGCCCACCGCACAGCGAGCCCAGCCCCTGGCCCTCGCAGGTTCAGCAGGACAGACACGTGCTCGTGTGAGTGCCTGACGTCACCGGTGCCACCAATCCCCCCTGCTGCGGTTGAGAATCTCCCCAGAGGGGGGAAAAAAACCAACCAACTAAACAAAAAAAAACAACAAACCCCAACTCCAAGTGCAGCTGGGTTGCTGCTACCCAACACCAGAAGGAAACGCACGGCTCCGGTGAAGCAGCCCTGGTCGGGGCAGGGCAAAGGCAGCGCGTACAAAACCGCCGCCCGAGAGGCCAGGGACAGCAGCGAGGGCACGGTCCCTACAGGATCACGCTGCTCTGGCAACAGCCACCGAGGAGCATCGCGTGCCATTAGAAGGCCCCTGTCCCCGAAAGAGAAGCCGTGGGTGCAAAGGAAGCGTTGCAAGCAGTCCCAGGGGCGCGAGCGAAGGAACCCCCGTGAGCACAGCCAGGCGGGTGACCCCAGGGCGCGTGGGACGCGAGGGGACAGCCCCAGCCCCAGCCAAGGGGTACCACTCACGTTTGGGCGCCTCTGCCTCCCCTCGGGCTGGGAGAGGGGAAGGCCAAGCCTCAGCGCTGAGGCGGAGGTGAAGGTGGTCACTGGGCCAGACTGGAGCTTTGCAAGGGCCAAACTGGGCACTGCAAGGGAGGGGTTCTGCAGCCAGGGTGACCCAAAGCACCGTCCGCCCAGGAGCGCCCACGTAAGAGCAAGCCACGAGTACTTTGCTTGAGAAATTTAACTGGAAGTACACACAACCCAAGAGAAGGCAGCGCAGCTGCAGAGGGGAAAGCAGCAGGGCTCGGCTCAGAGGAGCTGCTCTTGCAACAGGGAACAGGAGTTTCCATCAAAAAAAAAAAAAATGCTTCCAAGACAAAAAGCCAGGCAGAAGTCCAGGGTTTGGCAGGGAGTTTGGCTCCTTCCAGCACGGCCCAGCTTCGGGTCAAAGCCACAAGCCGACAGCCTTTCAGTGCAGCAAGGAGTGCCACAGCAGAACAGCTTCCGCTGCAGCCCCTCCAGCCGCTCCCCGCGCAGGGGCTCTCTCCAGGGACGGCGTGGCCAGCAGTGCAGAGCGGCGAGCGAGCGGGCACAGCTGCCACCCCAGCGCCTCCGAACGGCTGCACTGCAGATGACGCGCACGCACACAAGCGGACAATCCGCCAGCCGGCGGTCCGGCCGCACCAGCAAACCCCGCCAGGCGCGCCAGCGCCCCAGCTCGCCCCGAGGACCCCGCACCGCACCCTACCTGCCTCCACCCGACGCCTTCGGGGCAGTCACTTTGGGCTCGGCCAGTCTCTAGGCCCTACTGAGATGGGCTCCCTAGCAGCTAAGGTACGAGAGAACTGCTTCCTCCTCCAGGTCCGAAGGGCTCAATCGAGTCACCACAGGATTTAGCAGGAACGAAACTCCTCCAGCCTGGAGCTGCAGTCCCCAGCACAGTCACACACAAAGGAACAGCCGGTCCGTGATTTAATTCACATTCGATGGTGGAAATGAGCCTGTGACACACACTGGAAGCAGTTGCTTTATTCCCAGTCTTCCCACTCTTCATCTTCCAGCTGCAAACAAGAGTAAGGTCGCTCAGTCTGCTTCTGCAACTCAACACTCACCTGTTACCAAATCCTCACGCCCAGGGCTCCTGAGCCAGCGCAAAGCCTGACACATCCCCACGCTCCCACACCCTCACAACAGGGATTTGCTTGCTCTGCTCCCTTGGGGAACTGGCACGCTCATCGCTCTCCAAGCGCGTCCGAGCGGCCGCTCTCTGCTGCGGCTAACACCCGCGAGTCCCGTGGCGAGGTCCCATGCCAGGCCTGCGTCCCCAAAGCCTGTGTGAGCCAGCACCTCCCCTCGACTCACCTCCCCAGACACTTCCACCTTCGAGAGCGCCAGCTGCACCTCCTCTTCAGTCATGTCCAAATCAAAGTCTTTTTCCCAGTCCTCGCTGATATCCGTGCTGGAGCCTGCAACCACAAACATCACACCTGAGCCCTCAGAGCTGCGCGTGCTCTCCAGACTGGCCAAAGCGCACGGCTGCCCGAGCAGGCCCACAGAGCCCCGCCCTTCAGGGGAGAAAGCCTCCCCGACTCGCAAGAGCAGGCTGGCAGCTCACTAACAAAAAATGGAACAGACCAAACCGCGCTTCCCTCACAGCAAGGTCTGGTTCAGACCAAGCGGGAGAGGCGAACACTGAAACGTGTTCTCCTCTGGCCTGGGATAATCAGGATGTGTCACGCTTCGGCCACACAGAAAATACAACAGACAAGGAACGACAGGAGTGACTCAGACACGGGGACTGTCAGTCCCCGACAGAAGAGCAACCTCCTGGTGCAGGAGTAGCAGGGACGCTGCCGCAGGTGATGCAGAGGGACGGAAACACCACGTTCCCTCACAGACCACAGTCTTGCCCCGGCAGCCAGCAGGCCAGCGACCAAAGGTCCGTCCCCGTTCAGCTGACAGACTTTTGATCTCCTGTCTGATTTGATTCCGCTCACCACAGACCAAGTTCACGGCACTTGGCCACTCTGCTAGGTGCTGGGTTACTCCCAGTGGCTTTATAACCCTAAAACCAGCAGAACCATTACTCTGGGAGATCTGGAGCAGGCTCTGCCAAAAGGCAGAGTCCCCTGCGATGAAAGGTTTGTAAACAGTGTCAGCCAGAGCTGTGACACGCCCCTCAGGTCCCAGGGGAGTCTCACCCTCCCTTCTCCAGGCACGGGGCTCAGGGCAGTGCCGCACGGGGCAGACTGTCACTGATGTGGCCAACCCGACCCTGCCCAGCAGCAGCAGGATTCGTTCCCAGCTCAGGTCAGACAACCTTTGGATCTAACCTTCCCGGGTGATTTCGGCAAATCACCCCTTCTCCCCTTCCCCATCATCACAACATCAGAGCCCTCTCCCCAAAAGCCGCCACCCCCAGCAGAAGGCGGCTGCACACACACACCTTTCTTGCCGTTGTTGGAGGGAGTGGATTTCCCGCTGTCCGAGTTCAGCTCAAAGACTCGTAGGTCTGTTGGTCCCTCCTCTTTCAGAGTCTCTGTCCTGCCCTGGGCTTTGCTCTCCCCCTCTCCGAGCTCTGTAACAGCCGGTTGCTCCGAGGACGCTGCTGACTGCCAGGCAGGTGCAGAAGGACGACCGGGCTCTGGGGGCTTTGGCAGGGAGCTCTGCTCCTCCGAGGTGGCCTCCAGCAGCCTCTGGGAGAGGTCTCCGGTCCCAGCTGGTTGCGCTCCAGTCTGTAGCTGCGCAGCAGGCACGGAGGCAGGGTTTGCAATCTGAGTCACAAGGGAGACGCTCTCACTGCTCCCAGAGGGGCTCCCCTCCGCTGCGGCCGGCTCCGGAGGGAGGACGGCCCAGCTTTCCTCTGAGGGTCCCTTGTGAGCAGCGTGGTGGCTTCCCTCCAGGGCTGCAGGGGCAGATTCTCTCTCTGCTGCTTCTGGAAATATCACGTTTGCACAAGGCAGGGGCGACATCCCCAAGAACTCCTCTGTAGGAAGGCAGGAGGGAAGCGAGAGACATTTCAGCAAGCGCAGAGCAGCTGACAGGGCGGCAGGGTTGGCTGCAGCTGGGCTGCATGGAGCTGAATCTGCGGGAGCGAGGAGGAGCCACCGCCCTCCCTAACCGAGATCGGCCAAGGTCTGCACCACCCCCCTGCGGATCCCCTACCACCTGACCCACCTTCATCCTCCTCCCAGCCCGGCTCCTCCTGGTGAATGCTCTGCTCCGCTCGCTGCTTCAGAGCCTCCCTCCGGGCTTCATCCTGCAGGGAACTCAGCGTCAGCAGCCGCTCACGTCCCCCATCCCTTCCTCCCCAAGGCACCTTGGTGCCAGCGGCAACAAGGACGCAGACAAGGCAGCCCAGATCCCAGCTCTTCCAGGAAAAAGTATCTCTGCCTCTTTGGCCCGCATCAGAGCACTCCTCAGCTGGAGTGCCCGCCACGGGGGCAGACCCCCACCCCTGACCCACCTGCTCCAGGCGATGCACTTTGTAGAAGTAGCGCTGCCAGAATTCGGAATGGGAAACAGCCACAGGGACCTGGGAGCGACACGGGAAATGCGATGAGTCCCTTCAGAGGGAGGGCTGCAGCTGCTGCCTCGCTCCTCTCTCCTCCCAAGCCTTGCAGCCACCCTCGTAACCCGCACAGACGTGGGACCGAGCCTCAGGTACGTGCTGGCAGACGTTCAGACACACATCAGGCAGATACAGAGGAACTTCTGTTCCAGGCTCGCGACAAACAAGCAGGGAAAATGAACAGGGAATACGCTGCCTAATATCCAGGTGCCAGCTCACCGTGCAACCTCAGTCCTTCGTAACATCAGCTCCAGGGCCCGAGCGGCTCAGGGCTTCCCTGCACCGCGCCCCCAGTCAGAACTCGCCCGCTGCAGCGGCCAGGCAGGGCCTTACCATCTTGGTGTAGAGAGCCCGGATGGAAGGGCTGGTCGCCAGCAGCTCCGCGATCTCCCCTTTCCTCGCCTCCAGGTTAAACTGAGAGAGCCAGGCGTCGAGGAGCTCGGCAGGGCCTGCACAGGACAAGCACACAGATAACAGGCCTCAGCACAAACGAGGCAGGAACAGTCTGGGGAAGTTTCCTTGGGAAGGTGCTGTGGACCGGAGCAGCCGGGGTAAGCAAGGAGCAAAGAGCAGGGAGACAGGGGTCTCTGAGCCCACCCCACGCCGTGGGTGCTCTGCCAGCACAAGCCACACGGCGCCAGCTGCAGCGGCAGCTCAAACTGGCCCAGGAAACTCTCCGTCGAAGCTGGCCCCCAACGCAACAAACGGATCTGCTCTCCGCAAACGGTCACCCCATCTGCAGCCAAGGCAGCAGCCCCGCTGGCAAAGGGCTCTGGGCAATTCGGGACGGCCCGCAGACCCCGCGCAAGGGCCAGCCGTGCTCAGCAGCCCCGCGGAGCCCTCCCGTACCGTCAGGTTCGTT
The DNA here is from genome assembly GCF_036417535.1 of Chlamydotis macqueenii. Classification (NCBI taxonomy): domain Eukaryota; kingdom Metazoa; phylum Chordata; class Aves; order Otidiformes; family Otididae; genus Chlamydotis; species Chlamydotis macqueenii. The sequence continues at coordinate 1,460,717 of NC_141577.1, read as the reverse complement.
GCAGTAGGTGGCTGGGTCTGACTGGAGGGTGTAGAGGCGAGCCTGGAGGAGAAGACGAACAGGGCAGAGCCGTCAGCAGCGGGGCAGGGGCAGAGCCCCGGGAGGACGGGGCTCAGGACGCCAGATCCCAGGGAGAAGCTCCGGGAACGGGGCACTCACCTTGGCACTGTCATAGGGCTCTGTGGTACCTGTGGGCGTTGCCATCAGCGTTATGACATCACAGTCGATGGTCTTATCCGGCGAGGGAGCAAACGTATCCGAGATGACGCCCAGGAAGTCAGAGAGCCCTTTCCTCACCTTCTCAGTCGCACCTGAGGAGCCTTCCGTCCTCTTGAAGGGAAAAAGCAGTGCAGTGTGACGGCGCCTGCAGCAGCAGGACAAGCCTCAGCCTTTTCTGGACAGGTTCCCCTAAGGAAGCAGGACGTCTCTCCCTTCAAAAAAGTGCTAATGAGGCAACTGTGCAGCCAGGGCCGGGCCAGGAGAAGGGCGTGGTGGCAGGCACCAGCCTCAGGGGGCGGTGGGGCAGGAACTGAGCCCGGGCGTTGTGGGGAAGGACGCGGCCAGGCCCGGGGACTGGCCGGTGCAGGGGTCGCGCTGCCACAGCGGCAGCCGTGCGGGGCTAAGGCTGGCAGCCTGCGCGGAGATCCGATGTAATTCTACAGTGACACTGCCAGTATCCCACTGCACTGGGAGAGGGAAGGCACAGGGAACCCTCCTCCACTCGCCTCCAGAGGCTCCTCTCCACCGCAGCAAGGAAACACTGCACGGCGCCCAGTGCCAAACCTGCGCCAGGGAGAAAGTCCAAGACCTGAAACCCGTGGTTCACACGCTGGGGTTCGGTCAGGGGACCGCGTCCTCGGAGGCCGTTCACGCCCCGCTTTGCTTTCTGCGACAAGAATCCCAGCTCTCACTCCCATACTCACTGCCAGCCTGTCCTTGACCACGCTGGCCGTAGCAGCGATAGTGCAGGCTGTGTCATGCTGCACTACTTGAGTGAACTCAGCCAGGTCTCGTTTCATGAATTCCAAAGCTTCTGCGGACTGCAAGAAGGCGACAGAGAGACTGCACAATCTTTTTGCTCTCCAACAAAGCCAGGGTCACCCTGGGAACACCCGGCACATTGCAAAGATGGAAGCACGAGCGCCTTTAGGCCAGCTGAGCCCTCGCCCCGGCTCCTGCAATGGGTGAGGCCATAACAACCACAATGACAACAGATACAGCTATGCCCAGAACATGTTACAGTGGGCTTTTTTAGGCTAGGATAAGAAAATATAGGTTAGAAAAAGCATGGTTCTGAGGTTTTTGTACAATTAACACGAGCAAAGGTGTCACAGACAGGAAATTACACATCAGAAAGCGACGCAGCACGCACACACCCTCCCTGCTCAGGCAGTGATCTCCCGTTTCCCCACCGAGAGAGCCCGACGCTGCGCCCCTCGGCCGTAAGAGCCCAGCGCAGGCCAGCCCCCCAGCTCCCCGAGTTCCGACAAACACATCGGTGCTCCCTCTGCACGTCCAGATCCATCCCTCCGCGGGGTCGCGGGCCGCGCTGGGCTCCCCAGGCAGTCGCTAAGGCCGGGCTCGGAAGGCGCCGGAGCCGCTGCCGACGAAGGCCAGCCCCGCAGGGACAGCGGGGAGGGGATCCGGCTCCCGCGGCCCGCAGACCCCCGGCGCCTCCTACCTTCTCCTTGACGGCCTGGTAGCTCTGCTGCAGCCAGCTCCGCCACCAGCCCGCGTCCTCCCTGCCGCGGGACACGCGTGTCAGAGTCAGCGCCAGGCCCCCGCGCCCCTCTCTCCCCCCGCCGCCGCCCCCGGGCCCGGGCCCAACCCGCTCCCCCTCCGCGGAGCCCAACTCACCCCTCCGCCATCTTGGCGGCCTGACGTCACCGATATTTACCGACCCCTCACTCCTGCAGGCCCCGCCCCCGCGGGCCGTGCCTCCGCGCTGACGTCACTTCCGCCTGCTGCCGGGAGGGCGGCCGGTGGGTGCCGTACGGCGGCCGGGAGGGAGCGAGCGGAGGTGAGGGGCTGCGCGGCGCGGCCCTGTCCGGTACCGGGAAGGAGGAACCGGAAGGTGGGGAAGGGGTCGGGGCTGTGCGGGGAGGTGGCGCGGCCGCGCCGGCCCCCAGCGGTTTCCGCGGCTCCTGGGGGGAGGCGAGCGGGGAGTTCTGCCGTTAACGGGGCCGTGTCGTTGACCCCGGCAGCGAGCGGAGGCGGCGGCGGCGGGAGCGATGGAGATGCAGTCGTATTACACCAAGCTCTTGGGAGAGCTCAACGAGCAGCGCAAGAGGGACTTTTTCTGCGACTGCAGCATTATCGTGGAGGGCAGGATCTTCAAGGCCCACAAAAACATCCTGTTCGCCAACAGCGGCTACTTCCGCGCCCTGCTGATTCACTACATCCAGGACAGCGGCCGCCACAGCACCGCCTCGCTCGACATTGTCACCTCGGAGGCCTTCTCCGTCATCCTGGATTTCCTTTATTCCGGGAAGCTGGATCTCTGCGGGGAGAACGTCATCGAGGTGATGTCTGCGGCCAGCTATTTGCAGATGACCGACGTGGTCAACTTCTGCAAAACGTATATCAGGTCGTCGCTGGATATTTGCAGGAAAATAGAGAGAGAAGCCGCTTTCTATCAGGCTGATAGCGGGAGCGCGAGCTCTGCGAGAGAGGGCACCTCGTTCGGGCCAAAGAGCCAGTGCTCCGCCCCTGTCTCTTCCCTGCAGGAAAAGGAAAGGATTTCGGATTGCCAGAGAGACCCCCCCTGCGGAGAATGCAGCGGCTGCCACCCCCTGGAGCTTGTGGTCAGAGCCCCCGTAAGCAGCCACTCGCCAGACGACGTTAATTCTTCGCTGCCCAAAGGGGTGGAACCCAAAGTGGAGTTTGACTCGGATGAGGTAGAGGGAGAAGCGGGCGAACGGCTGCCGCAGTATCCGACTGCGTTGTCCCTCGAGCAGATGGAAGAGGGGCTGCACGGCGGGCAGGCGATGGACCTGGCCTGCAATAACTATCATATGAAACAATTCCTAGAGGCCCTGTTGCGCAACAGCTCGGCTCAGAGAAAGGATGATGTGGTCCATCACTTTGTCCGGGGCTTTGAGGGTAGGCCGGAGGACGCAGGGGTAGCCGTGAGCTCCGTGATGGACGTTCACAGCGACTGGTATGGTGAGGACGCAGGTGAGAGGGCTCCGGGGGCGCAGTCTGTATGGCTGAGGCGGGGAATGCGTACTTGTGCGACGTCCTTTGTTACTCCCGTTCTTGTTCAGGAACATATTGCTGAATATTATGCCGTAACAAAATAAATGATTGTTCTGGACTTCAAAAGAAAGCTGTACTCGTTTATTCAGTGCAGCACCTGGAGGTAAGTATTTCTTACAGCTTTGCTGAAACCGATCCTGGAGCGTGGCGTTGGTGGCGCTGCTTTAATAAACGATTTCATTTGGGACCTTGTTGAATGGCAGGCGAATTTTTAAAAAGAATCTTCTTCTCGTAAAGTTAGTGTTACAAAGAGCAATCGGAAGATGGGTTGAGCTGCCACAGGAGGGATCTGCTGTAGAACCGGACCGACCAGAAGCAGCTCATTCCACCAGAGCTGCAGCCAGCGCGTGGGTTGCTGGATGACAGTCTGCAGTTACTGTGAACTTCAAAAGGGCGGAAATCGGTTTTATTCCATACTGAGTGATACCCAGAAATTCTTTAAGAGCACCGAAAGCTTTAAACTCCGTGGTACCGCATAAAGATGAGACTTAACTTTTACCTCTGGAGGCAGACTTGCTTCTCAGCTGCTGGTCACTGAGGTTTGGTGGCTTTCCCAAGCCCAGCGCCGGCTGGGACGTCTCAGGCTGGCAGTGTCTCCTAGCAGCAGTGCTAGGGTCCCGGAGAAGGTGGGCACGTCCGTATGCATTGCTCCTGAAGTGGACAGTAAGGATTTGGGCACTTTGTCTGCTCACAGCAATGCTGGCGCACTGCTTGCCACGTCCAAGCTGCCTTAGGAAGACGGGAGGCAGCTTTGACAAACGCTGCAGGTGCCGTCGTTGTTCAGGATGTGGCGAACACGATAATGGTGTGGGCAAAAGACGGGAAATATTTCCCTGTGTATCTGACTCTAGGTAGCAAGCTCACTTTCATGTCACTTCCAGCTCAAGCACGCACGTCTGATCTTAAAGCCAATAAACCTGGTGTTGTCTCTTGCTGCTTTACAATAAAGAGTCTGATAAAATCACAACTCCGGTCCTGCAGTCAGCAGGAGCCTAAAGCCGCCAGAACAGAGTGCTGTCACCAAACCGCGCCTGTGGTTTTTGACGTGTAGCAAAGGCAAGAGCATCTAACACACAGACTGCATACTTTTTTCCCCTCTTAAAATCTTGAGGCTGTTAATGAATCATTAAAAGGGAAATGCTCCTAGAATTTGATAGAGAAAATCAGGTGTGATGACAGTGTATTGGAAATGTTAATTTCCAATAGGAGCGGGGAAGAAAACCCAAACCTTGCATTCGGTTACGGTTCTCTGCTGAAGCTGAACTTCCTAAGCGCTGAGCAGAATGGGAGTATCTCTTCCCAGCTTTTAGTGGTCCCGCTGTCCTAGCGTTTTCACAAGGCACCAGGAGTGAGAAGTGAAAAGCCCTGATAAAAGAATGGCGCTCTCCTGCATCCAGGCTGACACATGAGATAAATGCCGCTTACTTTCAAGTGTCCACATCTGTTCCAGTCATCCCGGTCCACTTCAGAGCTGACGGAGGGTAAACAGCCACCTCTAGAGAGGCTCGAAGCAAGGCACGTCTAAGAATTGCTTTTATTTTTTATTTTTCTAAACAGAGCTCTAAACACCCAGCAGGAGTTAGCAGTACCTTGTGAGGGTCTGAAACCGGGGGAGATGGATTTCACTCGTTAATACCAGACACTCCGTTTTCAGAGGCTGGGCTGGACAAACCTTAGCGCAAGGAATGTTCTGCAGCTCCACCCACTTTGGTGTAACTTAAGGAGCTCAAGGCTCGGTACGCAAACGCTTTCCTGAATCAGTAACTGAAACAGGGAAAACTCATCTTCCAGTACAACTTCTCAGCCTTGACGCTGGAAAGGAAACTCGTATCTGGGCTGATACTGAAAAACCAGGCAATGCCCATGAACGTGATCTTCAAATTTAATTCTCTATTTTTGCATCTGACTTCATGAATTGAATGGTACCTGTGTGCATTTGTCTGATTTTTAGGAAAAGTAAAATATCAGCAAATGTATGGAGTCCTTCACCTTGTCATTTCCAATAGAAAGGCCAAAGTGAGTGGCAGGAGAAACAAGATTCAGCATTCGTATGTTCAGATGGGTTCCCCACATCTAAATGTATGCGTGTTGTAAAAGCAAATGGGAAACGTTCCACTACCTCTATGTGTAATTTGTGTTAAAGATTTTAGTTTTTAATGCTGTTTAATGCTATCTTAAAAAAAAAAAAAAAAAAAAGTAGGAGACTTTCTATGGCTGATAGTGCAGAGACCCCACTGCACTGAAAGCAAATTTTTGGCACTTTAATTAAACTGCTTCTTAAAATAAAATTAATTTGTTTTTCTGTTGTGAGCCACCTGCCTTAGAGCATCAGCTATTGCAGCGCAGGCAGGCTGATTTTGGAGGGACTTGGTTATCTGCAGCTGCAGGGATGTCTGCTGAGACTGCAAAACCTACAGAAACTCCAGGTAAGGCAAACACAAGAAGAGGGGAACGTGCAATTATCCCCGCTTGGATTTGCAGCACGGAGGATAAGAAGCCAACGTAGCTAATGGTGAGCTGCCGAATCTAACGCCCTTGTGCTTTTTTTTCCAAAAGGTGACGTGCTAGTTGTGCCGATCAAGCTGCACAAATGTCCCTTCTGTCCCTACACGGCTAAACAGAAAGGAATCCTGAAACGGCACATTCGCTCCCACACAGGTGAGAGGCCCTACCCCTGTGAGACCTGCGGGAAGCGTTTCACTCGGCAGGAACACCTCCGGAGCCATGCTCTAAGTGTAAGTGCGAAAGGTTATCAGGAAATTTTAAAAAGTTTTTGGGGTTTCCCAGTCATATTTCCCAAAATACGTTGGACAAAATGATTGTTGCTTCTAATAATAAGTTTAAGGCACTGGTATTTGGTTCATTAGTACTTGGGTAGCCCCAAAGCTTTGTCGCTGGAAGCGTGACGGGATCATCTGCCCTTCGGCTGAAGTGTAGGTGTGTTTCTGTTCCAGCAATATATGCAAACCAGCACCCCAGAAACAGCTGAAGCAAGAAGGCAGATTGCCTTTCTTACCATAATGTTTTATTTTTAACTTCAGGTGCATCGATCAAACAAGCCAATTATCTGTAAAGGTTGCAGGAGAACCTTCACAAGTAGCCTGTCTCAAGGATTACGACGCTTCGGCTTGTGTGACAGCTGCACCTGTGTGACCACTACCCACGAGGACTCCATGCCCATCAACCTCAGCCTCATGGAACCTTCATCAGAAGGCCAAGAGAAAGGCGACGCCGATAACGATTGGCCCATATATGTGGAGTCTGGAGAGGAAAACGATCCGGCTGATGATGATGACGGCGATGGTGATGACAAGCAGGAAATCCAGAGGAGCTTATCGGACCGAGAAACACTTATGTAGCAGTGAGAGGAGTGGGGGAGGATTTGAAGTGTTTCCCTGGCAGTGGTCGGTCTGCGAGGGAAAACTGCGTATTTGTCCAATTAGTGAGACTGTGCTGTTTTTTATTATTCCATTTTTTTAATAGAAGAGTGGGGAGAATTGGAATTTTTAATACTTTTAAGTTTTCAGTGCTGTGCACCAGAAATCTGTGAAGAACCCTCTGTCTGGGGTTGACAGAGGTTGTACTTGAGTAATTTCCAGTGGTGTCTCTGCCTCCTAGGTTTGATTTTTCAGGTGGAACATCTCTGTTTTGTTTCGATAACAGGTTTCTTCACATAATGCTGTCATGGTCCTTAATCCTTGATCTGAAAGGGGCGCCATCTCCTCTCTGAAGATTACATCAAAAGAAATGTAGTTTTCATCCAATACCTTGGGACTTTTCTAAACTAAGTTGTGATCTTTCTGTATTGGGACAGTATTATCTAAATTGTAAACCTCAAGTGTTTGCTTAGACTGGGTTTGACCTGGAAACCAGGGCAGACAAACCAGGGGAACAAAAATATGCTGCTGCTTCTGAAAGCATAGCTAGTAAGAATAAATATATTTCATGTGTCCTTAATTACAGGGATTTAGAGAACAGGCTTCTCTTTCTGAATTGTTCTGAGCGCATCTTCCGCTCTCGAGAGCTCGGACTGCAGATCTTCAGATGTGTCTTCAATGTCATTGAGACATTAGCAGTCCGGGCTTCAGAAATATTAAGCACACATTACGGTGTCTAGCGTCCTGGTCTCTTGCTTTAGCTCTGTGAGCTGCCCAATTCTCTTCAGCTTTTTGCAGCAGACGTTAAAAGCTGTCAGTCAGGCTGCTTGGGAGTTCCGATTCTGGTGGATTGAATAGCCAGATTCACAGCCGGTGTAGCTGAGGAGCAGTTAAACATAAATATCTGAGCTGTGCTTATAGGAGGAGCTCTGAATACCCTTTTTGAAGCTATTGGGTAGAAAATCTCAGAAATTTTTGCTAGCCTCTATATTCAAATCCTTTTCTTTCTCTTTTAGTATTGTTTCTTTTACTCTTTGTTGATCCTTCTCATGGCTTATGTTGTTACGTGAATTTATCCAAGTACTGTATTTTTTTTATTTTTTTTAAGAAGAAAACTTCAGTGTGGACCTCATGTTTCCTTGCTGGGATAGAGAAAGTTTGGCTTTCAAAGGAAGCGAGATTTTTTACTTTTCCAGTACCAAGTTGATACAAGCTGTCAGAAATCAAGGTGGGCAGCTTTAGAAGCAAACACGCCACCAAGGGAAAGCCTGCTTGTTTGTGGGTTACCCGCTGCTTCCTCATGAAGAGACAAAACTGAAATACACTGTGAAATAAGACTGTTAATGCTTTTTACTATGTTGTTCGTAAGTGTTTCCTGAAAAGGCAAATGATACGAATCTTCCTAGCTGGAGTAAGTGCTAGATCGGGAGCCTGTAGAGAGCCATGGCTGTCAGAACAAGCAGTTCCTCCCACTCAACAAGAGAGTGCTTCTTGAGGGTTTTAGTGCAAGGACTTTACACTTGGCAAACATTAGATGGAACCTAAAACAACAAAAAAAACCTCCTCTGATTTAACCAGTTATTTTTTGCATACCTTGTGCTTTTATTATACACTCTGCACATGAACGATTCAGCTTCTCCATCTGCTTCATCCTAGGGTGAGACAGTAGTCCTATAGTGATGTCGCAAATCACTTGTGAGAGGCGGTTCTGATGTCACAGATGCAGTTAACAATTCATTGCCAGATCAGGTAGGATGAGGAAGGAAGAAACGAGCTTCTTTTTAAACAAGTGACTTTACCAGTGATTCATGAAAACAGCAGAAGGTCAAGAGACTTGTTTTGAAATGGTCTGGTCCGAGTTCTTGATGAGCGCCACCTTCACAAGAAGATACCGGCATCACTTGCTCCGTTTATTTTCTGTAACTCAGGTTGCACAAGCTTTCAGTAGTCCCTCGTCCAGGCCATCTGTCAATTTGAGTTTGTAATAGCCGAACAGTATTGTAGTGACACATGTCATCGTAGAAAAACCTCACAGGAACAAGATCTTTAAAAAATTCAGGGCTCTGAATTTTAGTCATCTAAGTTAGGACCATCAAGGAGACAACTTGCGTTGGTGTCAGATTAGGAGCTGAGCTCCTCTGAAAATGCTGCTGTGGTTTTGAGCCCTAAGCACTTTTGAAAATCTGAGCAAAATACAGGTTTGTAAATCTTGCTGGCGTACTTGAAAATGCCACCTCCAGCCTAGCAGGGCCAGTCTTTTGGACTGCTGCTCTATTTTTGTTGAGTCCATCCAACATCAGAGGGTATTTTTTTTGGTATCTGCTTATCTGATAAAGGATGGACTTCTGCATGTGAGAACACCTGAAAAAGAGTCACGGATTATCTGTGTTTGTTGGGAGACTAACTCGCTCATGACAGTAGGGTAAGAATGTAAACAGGGACCCAAAATGATATTTTGCGACCAGGCATCACAATTTCTGGTCATTCTAGCGTGAAGATGCCACCTCGTTGTAAATATTGTTAGAGGCCACTAGACCTGGAGTATCAGCTGAGCACGGTTCTGGCTAGCGCGGCACAATTAAACTGTCAGAAGGTTTAGCTTCTCCTGCGGCGGAGCTGTGCTGAGCTGCAGGCTAGCTGACTCTGAAACTGTGAAGACATGCAGAGTAGGGAAAATGCACCTCTTGCGAAAGTCTGTATGGAGTAAGAGCTGCAGGAACGACTGCAGAGACCTTCAGCGATTTTACTTCAACCTGCTTTCTTTGGTCTTAGAGATTGTTCTTGTGTGTCTTGTGCGTAGAGAATGGAGCTGTGTAAGGTTTGTGTAACACTGGGTACGTACGGGGTGCGGGTGGGGGGTACATCGTTCACATTCCAGGCTGAAAGTCACCACCAAAATCGATGTTTCCCGTCGATCCGTCATATTGTGCTGCTTTGTTTTCAATGGAGTCCTTCAGCCTTTGTATTTAGAAGAGGATGTAGTTTATCCACATTCTTGTGACCAGATGTTCATGTAAAACTGTTTGCTGTGCTTTCCACTTAGGTTTTGGATGTTTTTCCTGAAATCTTCCATTCTAGATCCAGCCTCTACAAGCTTTGAGAAAATGATGTAGCTGTTTTAAAATATTCATATGGTGCTTAATGAAGAATCAAAAATAATGTTTTTAGGAAAGTTATTTCTAATATAATCTCTTTCTCAAAGTTTTTTACAGGCTATGCAGACCGCATATCTCGAAGTCGTAGCTCTTCGTCATTGACTTGGTTAGGAGTACCCGGTTTAACGTCCTTTTGCACACAACTGCATTGTATTTCGCTGACGGAATACAGGCTGCACCGGTATTCGTAGCGCATTTAACCTCTTGGTGCAAGACTTTGTAAATCTTCCAAATGTGCTCATTTAATGTACTGATGTTTTGTAAGGCGGTTTCATAACTGAAGTCCTTTGGTCTAGTTTAAATGATAAATTCTTATGAACCAGACCTTATTTGTAGAAGTGACTTAACTGTATTTGTGGATCTTGGAGCATTCTGGAACTTTTTGATTGTCTAGAAAATAAAACTCTCTGAGAGGGTTGGTTTGATTTTTTTACTGTTCAAAAGTTGACCGAGTAAACCTGAGAGCGTCTGGATTAAGGCTCACATTTTAATTTCTGGGAATTAAAAATGAATATACCCGTGTCTGGTGACAGACAGTTTGCAAGTAAGAGTCAGATTCTTCGTAGGAAAGGATTAAATAGATGCTGTCAACTTAAACCCCAGCCAACTGTGTTTTTTAGAAAATCTTTTTATATTATTAACACTGACTTTGTTTCCTTACCTGTTGTTGTAGTTTTATAATAATCTTAACTTTTTCAACTCTTTTTAAAGCAAGAGGATGGATTAAAATCCCTGCTGTTCACATTTTCTCGTTTTAAATGCATTTTTAGATCGAGTGCAAAAAAACACAAACAAACAAACAAACAAAAAACAACAGAAAAAAAGGGCAACTGATTAATTCCCCAAGTATGGTACATTTCTGATCCAGTGGAAAAAAAATGCATCTATTTCTTCAATGGTAGAAAAAGGGAAGAAACTGTTTTGCTTTAGCCCAAGGTTATATGCAATTTTACTTACATTTTCAAAGTAAACCCCTTGCTAAAGACATATTACTTTACTCACACATTTGGGAAAAATCCACTGCAAATTCCAACAAATTAATCTTTGAACTATGGTCCCTCGGCTGTTCTAGCACACGCTCTGGGGTTTTCTTTGACAAGAAATGTCACTATATATTCAAAGTCAGAAAATACACCGTAATTGAAGTCTGTGATTTTTCAGAAACATTTGTTTAGGAAAACTGAAATCTTTTAACTGGGGTTGCTGTGAATTACATTTGGTCGGCACTAACAATGTAAATTGTTCTCTGAAAAGCAGAGTCCTGTTGCTGCAAGAAGCACCTCCTCCACGCAGTTGCCCAGTTTATTCCCATTGGGTAAACCCTCCAAACAATATCTCAACTTCAAGGGGAACTTTCTTGGCTAGAAACAGTAAGTCTGAAATTTAGAAATTACAAAACAAAGGACTAGATTAAACAACTAAGTGCATTTCTAGAATCAGTGGCTTGTTTGTGATGTATTATTGTGCAAAACAGGACGCGATCGGTCCCTGTGTACGACAAAACCAGGCTGTTCCACGGCTGTTCCCAGCTGCAGCGAGCAGGCTCCTGGGCAAGGTTTCCGAAGTATTCTGAGTAACGCGCTTGCAGCACCTTTAACAATTCTAATTATTGAGCTACTCTAGATACCACTGCATTTTTTTCCTACTTTTAGAATTCTATTACCTGTCGCTAGCAGATGGAGAACCCTTGAAGTCCTGTTCATATTGATACAAACCACCAAGCGGAGCCCTCTCGGATACGCGACTGAAAGTACCAACTGCCTGATAAATCGGCTAAGTCAAACAGAACAAATACTTACAAATAGTTCTTTTCAAAAGGAAGTTTTCAGCAGATGACATAATTTGGGCATGGATCTGAAAAAATAAATAGAATATTATATAAAAAGAGGTGCCACTTAGTTGAATTGACAGGCAAAATCAAACTTTAGAGGAATGAACTCAAGCGGTATTAAAACCTGACACTGCAAATACATTTTCTGGTTTATATTAAACAACCTAAGTGATTAGTTAGTTGTTTGTCTTCTGTATTTCTCACTACTGGAATCGGGAATTGACAGTTTATGTTAGTTGGCAATAAACAAAATTCTATTAAATTCCCCAACTCGAGACTTTTGAGTCAAAACCGGTTGCTCTACGGAAGAGCACAACAAGCAGGATTTTTACCCGAATACTCTTCCAGTCTCCTACAATTTGTGACTTGGGTGCTTCTGAGGGCACAGGGTGTTTCTGTGTGCAACTCTCAAGTCCCTCTCACGACCATGTCCAGTACCCCTCTGTAACACTGACAAATATTTCACACCCACGGCAGCCCACGGCAAGCCGTTCCAGCGCCGAACTACGTTATGCGGAGAACCACATCCTCGTTGGCTCTGACCCTGCCACCTGCTAGCTGCGTTTGCTGTCACCTTTCTCTTACGCTGGAATGCGCTGTGAGCACTCAGTCCCTGTTGATCCTCTCGTGATTGTATAATTTCCATTTATTTCACCTACTTCATTTTTTTTCCTAGTTCGGGTCTCTCTCCCACTACAGACATTAGTACAAAGCCGTGCCAGGCTTTTATCGCTTCTCTCTTCGCCCTCTGAACCTGTACGCACGCTCTGAAACGTGTGACCCCGGGGGTCGCACGCAGCATTCAACGTGCGGGTGTGCGCTGTTAACGAATGCAAGAGCTGCGAGAAGCTGGCTGCTGGGGTTGCCTTGCGTTACCCCGAAACGGGAAAGACAAGATGTTAACGGTCCTCCGGGCTGGCTTTGGGAGCAGTTTTGCTAATACGCTCTTTAGCAAGATAAACTACAGGGCATTTGCAGATGACACTGATGAGGCAATGGCTGCGGGCTGGCAACGCGACATGGCTGGCAAAGGCTGGTCAGTTGTAGGTACGTAACACTGAAAGGCTTTCAGTTGATAATTAACGCCGTTGCCCAGTGGACTGAAAAGATTCATGCAAAATACTGTGTAAATTCCAATCACTTTCACGTTCAAGAATGATTAATTTGAGCTGGTCAGGTACAGAGCAGAGTCTTACACAAGCAGGATGGGTCTCTCGAATGATTTTAAAAGTGTGGCCTACATTTGAAAGGAGACGGAATCTACACAACTATGGATGTTTAACAAAAAGGGGGAATCAAGCTGGTGAAAAATACTGTTACAATATAAGTGGATATAAACTGAATATTAATAAATGTATATGATATACTGGGAGCATGTTTCTAACTACCAGAGGAAAGAGTCTTCAGACATCTTCTGCATTTTGCTATCGTGAGGAAAGGAACGTAAATTGTTTCAAGACGGAATGTCTTCAGTTTATGGAAGGGAAGGCCAAAAAGGACACAAAGGATACGGTTATGGCAGAATGGCTCCCACGGGAAGACAAATATTTAGGAGAAATAACTGGGGTGTCAAGAGCACAGAAAAGACCCTGGTGGGAAGAAGAGAAAGGAGAAGGGTAGCAAACTTGGAGTGAGAGAAGGCGAGAGGTTCGGTACTAGGATTTCAGACATGTATTTTTTCAGAACGTAACACACACCAACAGGGGGGGAAACAAGATGTTATATCTCCTTCTGAGGAAGCTGCAGGCGCGTTGAAGAAGGATTTGGGTCATCGAGGCCCCTGCTATACATAAAGGTGTGAGAGGGAACCATCTGGGGCACCGCAACCCCGCCCGGGCAGCGCGTGGGTGTGGGCAGCGGGGAGCAGCCCCGGCCGCGGGGCGAGCAGGCGGAGGGAGCCGCCGGGCTGCGGCGGCAATCGGTGCGTTGCCCCTTTAATTGTGTCCCCAGCCCTCGGGCGTCTCTGTCCAACGCCCACGTCAGCAAATACCTTTTGTTTCTCTCACGTTCGGGCTGCCGGGGCTCGGGGCTGCGGGAGCCGCGCGTCGCCTTCAGCCAGCGCCAGCCCCGACGCGGGGCCGGGGACCCCGCACCCAGCGCCCGCTCGTCGCGGCTGAGCGGCGGCCGGCCGCGGCACCCAGGCGGTAAGCGGCGGCTCGGGCAGGCCGGGCAGGGCGTCGGGATCGGGGGGCGGAAAGGGCCCCGCAGCGAGCCGTGCGGGTCGGGTCGGGTCGGGGCGGCGAGCGGCGGCCGCGGGCTGCGGCGCCTCCGAGGGCGCCCGGGTCGGTGCGCGGCGGGCGGCTGGCAGCTGCCCCCGGGAGGCGGTGGGTGCTCGGGCTGCAGCGCGTCGTCCGCGGGCGCCATTTGCAGCCCCGGGCGCGGCTGCGAGGAGCCGGGCGCGGCAACAAAGGGGCTGCGCGGGAGCGGGCGGCGGGTGCGGGGCGGGAGGGGCCGCGGCGGGGGGAGCGGCGGGGCCGCCGGCGGCGCGGGGAGGCTGCGGGCGGCGGGGGCGGGAGCGGCTCGGGCCACGCCGGGCGCCCGGCACCGGGTGGCGGCGGCGTGGCGGGGAGCTCCGGCGGAGCGGCGGGCGGGGGCTGCGGTAGGGCGGGCGGCACCGGGCGGCTCCGGGCTACCCGCCCAGCCCGGCCCGGCGGAGGGGAGCGCTGCGGCGGCCGGGGCGCTGGCGGGCGCTGGGGTCCCCGCGGCGGGAGCGGGGGCGGCCGCCCGCCAAGGCGGGAGGCGCCTCGGCGCTGTGGCGGGCGGGTCCGGCGCCGTCGGGCGTCCCGGGCTGCCCATGGTGAAGCGACCAATTGGGACGCGCGTGCGGGTGAGTGACGGCGGTCTCGGCCAATGGCGGGGGAGCCCGGGCCGGGCGGGCTGCGGCCGCCGGGGCTCAGCCGCCGAGTCCGGTTTCTGGTCCCTTCGGCGGCGAGGGGCTGCGCGTTGCGGCGAGGCCGCTGCGGGCGCGGACGCGGCCCTCAGCCGCCGCTGCCGGAGGGATCCTGGTCCCCACGGAGAACGGCTGAGGGCTGCGCGGCTGCCGGCGGGGTGCACCCATCCTGTCCCGCATCCCTGCGGAGGAGATGCTCCCAGCTGTAGCACGCATGTCTCTGCAAAATAATGTGTACCGGTTTGGCTTTTTCGTGGCTTTTTTTTTTTTCTTCTGGGGAAAAGAATGCATGGTTGTGCATATTGTAATTTAAATACAGATTTAAATAAAAGATATTATTTGTAAAGACGCCTGTAAAACTGAGTGTGACATCTTTTTGAGTTGCATGACGCTGAAGTCACGAGTCTAATTATTTTATTTATTTTTTAGAGCGACACTTGATTTCATCTTTTCTGGAATGGAGATTTCTTCTCACCAGTTTCACCTCCTGGAGCAGCTAAACGAGCAGCGGAAGCAAGACTTGTTCTGTGACTGCAATATCCTGGTGGAGGGAAAGGTCTTCAAAGCCCATCGCAATGTGCTCTTCGCCAGCAGCGGCTATTTCAAAATGCTCCTTTCGCAGGGCGCGAAGGAGACGAGCCAGCCGACGACAGCGACTTTCCAGGCGTTTTCTCCTGACACGTTCACAGTTATTCTAGATTTTGTGTATTCAGGCAAACTGTCTCTCACTGGTCAGAACGTCATCGAAGTCATGTCGGCTGCCAGCTATCTGCAGATGACCGATGTGATCAGCGTGTGTAAAACCTTCATTAAGTCATCGCTGGACATCAGTGAGAAGGAGAAGGATCGCTACTTCAGTCTGTCGGACAAAGATGTCAGCTCGAACGGCGTGGACCGACCCTGCTTGTACAGCTCAGGCTGGAGGGCAGACAGCAGCCCCCCGCATTCGCACGTAAGCCCAGATCAAGGGACGTGTATGATGGGTGGAAACGCCTCGAGCAATTTCAGCTACTATCCAACTTCTCAAAGAAACGCTCAGCAACAGCTGTCCAAACACGAGCAACGGCAGGATTCCGTGAAGAAATCCCGGCACCTGGGACTGCAGCAACCTTCCGACGTTCCTCACTATAAATCAAGCAAACTGGAGGACAGGGCTGCCGAGCCCGCTGGCCATATTGCGCAGTCTGAGGAGCAAGTGCAGATTGAAAGAGAAGTTGAATCTCCTCACGTGGGATACCAGTACAGCCAAGGGGCTGACGTGATCCCGAGGAGCTTGGCTGTGTCACAGCAGGAGCATGAATCACCCCGTTCTTCTGGTAAATCGAAGTCTTCAAAAGCAGACGAGCCGTACGCGAGCATGCCCTCGATTCTAGGTGTCACGGGAAGCTGGGCTGAAGGTAAGAGTTGGTTTTAATGCTGTGGGCGCAGTCTTCTGCGAGTCGTCTGTTCTGTCCGTGAGAAAACGTGCTTTACTGAACGGGGGTACAGTTGCCAGAAATGCATCTGTATTGTCCAGAAATGTGAGTCTGGAAAGCTGAACCCTTACTTTTTAAAAATTGTAAATGATTAAGATACCTGGTTTATTAAAACTAGTCTTTGAAAATACATAATCTTTAGTGCTGCTACAGCTTCATCTTGCCAATTTAAGCCATGATCTTCTGCAATATTTTTAAGCTCGTTTTAATATAGCTAACGGTCCACTCCTTTTTCTTTCTTGCACTCCCATGTAACTTACAGGAAAATATCAGATCTTTGTGCTTGAAAAGACCTATGATAATTCTTTTAAAGTAAAAGTGATTTGCTATTCTGTGCATAGAGTGCCTTTTTCCCAGAGCATTACCTGACTAGACATGTTATGACTTACTTTGTGTTTTTTTAATCACGTTATTTCTGACAGATGACCTGCCCAGGATGAGGTTCAAGTGTCCATTCTGCACTCACGTGGTGAAAAGAAAAGCAGACCTAAAGCGTCACCTTCGCTGTCATACAGGAGAGCGCCCTTACCCTTGTGAGGCATGTGGGAAAAGATTTAGCAGGCTCGACCACCTAAGTAGCCATTTCCGAACAGTATGTATTTTCAGTAACCGCATGATTTGTTTAATGTGGAAATCTGTGTCAGTGCAATTAAACACAGTGCAAGTGTATCTGGTTGATATATTGATGCCCGTAAAGAAGAGGGAATAGAAAATGAATCTGGTTTTGTTGAAGTCAGTTTGAAGCGTGATTTGTGTGGAGGGGATGAATTTATTTGTTAATTGATGGCTCACAAAGGTACTGCTCTGTGCAAGTCCTGCAGTAGAGCTTAAGTGGGCAATTACAGGGCCGGTGATTGTTTAATTTTTAACGTTTGATGACTGTCTCTCAAAATGAGTTAAGGCTACCATTTGATGCTACTCCAGCCCTACTTTTTATCATCTTAAAAAACACTTCTTTGTGGATACATTACCAAATTTCTTCATTTCAATTTTCCCAGATCCATCAGGCTTGTAAGCCGGTCTGCAGAAAGTGTAAACGCCACGTCACTGAGCTAACGGGACAAGTGGTCCAAGAGGGGACGAGGCGTTACAGACTCTGTAATGAGTGCTTGGCTGAAGCTGGCATAGACAGTATTCGCATTGACTTGGAGGCTGAAGCACCCCTTGAATTTCCACAAGATGGGGACAAGGATTCCAGGTGGCACTACGGGGAAGACAACAGATCTGACGTGGAGATTGTGGAGGACGGGTCAACCGACTTGGTCATTCAGCAAGTTGATGACAGTGAGGATGAAGCAGACAAAAAGGATGTAAAACCAAATATTAGGTAGTCGCAAGACAAGATTTAGGAATTCTGTGTAAGAGGGAGAATGTACTGTCTTGACCATAAGCCCTCCACCAGCCCGTTGTTACCATACAGAGACATACTGGTTTCTCTGGAACGGGTCCAGACTTGCATGTGTGTATGGACATGCCGTTGAGTCCACTCTGAGTTATCGGAATACCCCTGCTTTGCTTCATTAGAAAGAGTCAATCCTTACATGAAATACTGGATGAACAAGGAAACCGAAGTACTACATGGATAACTTTTTATAGTAGACAATGGGATGCTTCTCAAAACCTCTTTCAAGGGAGTGAGGCTAAATACTTAAAAAAAAAAAAAAAACAACAAAGTCACACGGCACTGTAAACTCCACCCTTTAAACCTGTAGAGATGTGGGGTTTATAGGTAATACCATCTGTCGATAAACGAAGTACAAATACTCCACACACCAGAGTATACAGTACGGTATTCAGAAATTAAGATAATCTTCAATGAAATTTCATGAAGTCTTCATATTATGATAAGGAAAAAAGGCAGCTAATTAAGAAAAATCATATAAAAATGTTTTAGCACATTTGTCTGGAAAAGCACCTTCTTGTAAAATTTATTAGAATAAGGAGAATCTTTAGCAGATCATTCAAGACGTATTTCTTTACAAGAAAATAAACACATGAATGCTAGTTGTAGTCACCACATCAGAGCCAGTGATTACAAATATGGATCATTAATTGATGCCAGTAGATGTTGTATTCATTCTGAAAACTGGGAATTCAGACTAGGGTATGTTTTGATAAGGACTAGTAAAATACTCTCTCTTTTTTTTTCTTTTAAAACCCCTCAAAAGTGCCAGACTGCCATGAGTGGTAGCCCTGCATCCACAGCATTGCCGATGGCAGCGTGACGGAAACAATCCGTACAAGGTTACTTTAGCTGTTGTTTCCTCTCTTTGTCCCCCGTTTTATTTGCCAATAACAGTGTCAGAACCATTTGTACAGTATATATACTATATCATGAGAAATGGAACTGATGAGACTTCACATCTGAAACCATTGACTCCTCTTGTTTGTATTGACCTGTACTCAGTTTAAACTGATGAGTTTTACGATGGTGTCATTGTCAATTTATATATTCCCGAAGTCACCAAGAGAACATATTTAACCTTTTTCAGTCTGTACTTTACGCCAGCAAGAACAAGATGTACTGGAAGTTCTAGACATAGTATTTGTGTAATTTTACCTACAATCAGACTACAAGAGATGAGATGATTAATGGTGAAGAAAGTTTACTTCTAGAACAAAAGAAGCCACTTTGTTCTGTTACTCAGTGAGTTTATCTTAACCAGCGCCGTAACCAGGAGAGGAGCAGAAGTATGCTCCTGGGGTGCTTTTACTCTGCATTTTCTTAGGCAGACCTGAGTGTTACTGCAGTCTTCATCCTGTGATCGTTGAACTCAATGGATAAAGGCTTAGGCCTAAAAAAAAGTTATTTTTTTCTTTTTATACAACTTTGTAAGCATGTTTGGCTGAAACCTGGGATTAATTACAGAACAATCTCATATATATATATATACACTATATAATCTCTTACCCAGGGACAGCTAAAAAAGTCACTATTTTGTTTTTATTTGTGTTAAAACTGTATAGCCTTATTCGTATCATCGTTACTGGAGTGCAGCGTTTTCATTCCAGGCTGCAGGTGGCCAGCCCGCCGGTCTCTTCAGTGACAGCTTCCTACTAAGCTCGCAGTGGCATTAAGCACCCTTCCCCTCAGATGTGCGGGGCTGTCAAGAAGCAGCCTGCTTGTAAGTTCTAAGGAGATGAGAAGTGGCATTTTATTATCCTACAAAAAAATTATTGTCCATTGGCTTAGACTTGGGGAGGTGGTTCAAGGGGGGAACTTACAAAACTCTCTGATGACCCACATGAAAAGATCTTTTCCAAACAAGACTTACACTTGCCTTGATTTTATGTTACACTTTGGTCAGCAGGCCACAAAATGGACTTGATGTGAAAACAGCTGGTTAATTTCTCGCAGCTTATTACTCCTAAAATGTGTATTATTAAATGGCTGAGAAATATTCCTGAGCAGCCTTAACTAAATGAAATAGAGAACAAAGAAATATAGAAAAGAATATGGAATGCCTTTGATCAAATTTCAAGAGAAAATGCTTGCTGAAATCCAATTTAATAGAATTTTCCGTTTCCCTTGACATTAAACAGTGTGCACAATAAATCCTAGGTATCAGTGCCTGCTGTCCCAGAACACAGAGTGGCTGGGATTAGTCTGTGTGTGCGTGTTTGGGGGTGGATTAAGGGGAGGGGAAAATACATGGACACTCTAGGCCTGAAATCTTAACCACCAGCTGTAAAGGTGAGACTATGAAGTGTTTCTGTATACTTGGGACGTTTTTGGAAGCAAAGGGATTTTTGGATCAATACTCACTGTAATTAGATACCGTAAATCTAAGAATACTGAGGACCAGATGCTTCAGAAAAAGATGTGAAGTGGCCGTAATGGGCAGATGGAACAATCTATCCATATGAAGACATTTACTTTTTAAATATAGGCAGATTAATTGTTGATTTGCCTCACAAGGAAGGGTTTTTACCGTTTTTATACGTTATTGTTAGTAGCATAACTATATATCTGTAGACGTTTTTAAGTATCATATTAAGCTTGGAGTTTTAGGTCAAGACTGCGATTCCCACAGCTCAGTTATGGTTTGTATTTTAAAAAGGTTACCATTTCTACATTTGTTGCCTTAATTTCAGTTGTTGTTCCCTTATTTTTGTATTGCAAGACAAGATAAATGTTAAGTGCCTTCTATTTTCTACGTCCTTCATTTTACACAGCCAGTCATATATTTTGCTCGTTTTCCTCTAAATGAACGTAATTCTGTTTGTTTTCTGTTCATCCCCTTGCATTGCCTCTGGTGACCGCCGCCTTCATGCTCCTGTTAGGATCACATACCACCCAGTAGCAGAAGTAACATTTTCTTTCTTTTCAAGGAGGAAAGCAAAGACCATATAGGGTTGTTCCCACAGAATTTAATTTACCCGACAATAACGTATGTGAATGTGTCACATTTAGAACTTTGCCAGGTCAGTAGGACACTGATTTTCTCTTTAAACGCTAGAGAAGGCTGTACAGAACTGTATTGACTCCTGCTGGTATCGATCCGTTCAGATTCTGTTTCTGTCCTGCCTCAGTACGTCCAAATCACAGTCTGAGAGGTTTAAATGGTAGTGCAGCACTGGGGCGGGCTGTTCAGCGCCTCAGAGATCCTTGTCCTTGAAGGCGTTCAGGACGCACTAGACAAAGCCATGGCTGATCTGACCTTGGTGCTGACCTTCCTGAGGGAGCTGGGACTAGAGACATTCACAGCTCGCCTCCAGTTGGTTTTTGCCTTTTAAAGAAATATTTTGTCCTTTTACTTCTTTCATCTTCACGTTGCTTTGAATGCTCTTAAATACTACTTCTTAATGCACGGTTTGGTTATGGACTGGTTGTCAGTACATCATTCTCGCCGTTTGCATTTTCATTCCGTTTCATCTGACAACATTGGAGGGATGTCCACTTCAAGAGACATTCCTCTTGGGTACCTTTACTTCCTGCGCAATCCCAGTGTCTTTGTCATTTCCTCTATCCTTTGTCACTGAAAGCCTGCCTCTTTTTACTGGGCTTGTGTTTTATCATTGTGTTCACAAAACCGTGTTTTATTATTGTTTTCACAAAACCGCAATCGAGTGAAGACAGAGATTCACCATCCTCTGTTTAGTGCCTCACCTTTAACTAGTCTTATTTTCTGACAGCTGTCTTGCCATCCTTTCAAAGTCTGAAACACAGTATTAAAAAACATTCCTCTTTCCCCATTTTCAAGTATTTCTTACGGAATTCTACCTGTCACATAAACGTATGACTTGTGGGATAGTGGATTAGTTTATCTCCTTCACACCATATCCCACTTTTTTTGTTTTCCATTACATTATCTAAACCTCTGTATTTGCTATCCCCCAAAATGACACCTGCCCTTATCTTAAAGGTTTGTTGTTTTGGTTTTTTTTTTTCAAAATTATTTACAAAAAGAAAAAAAAGCAGACCCCAAAAAACAACCTCAGAATGACTCTCCCAACATTTTGGTATGTATTCTATTCCAGTTCTAAGGAACGGAGATGAAAAAAAAAAAGCAAATATATTGATTTAGTGTGAGCTTTGAAAACATCTGTAAGCCCACAGATCTCTCTAGCAGAAGATTGACAGTGACTGCTAAATATATCTTCCTTCCTTTGCTTCTGGCTCTTCAGAAGAAATGCTCCAACCTGCAGGATTTTGGGATCCCTATCAATTTTTCAATGATAACTTAGGGGAAAAAAAATCTGTTGCATATAAAATTGTTATGGAATGTTTCTTCTCTGAAGCATCTGGTCGCTGTCAGAGGTTATCCCATTACCTAGCCATGCCAATGTCTACCTTTCATATATTTTGGTCTCCTAGTCTGCAGAAATACTTGGCTTTGAACTTCAGATAGCCTACACAAGGGCTAATAGCGCTATCTTCAGCCTCATTTATTATTTAAATGGACCTTGATTTAGCTGCAAAATGCCTGACCTACCATCTGCCGACAGCCGAGTCAGTGACTGCCCAGATCCCAGGATCCCCCTCTGACAATCATTAGCGTCTGTCAGCACAACAGCAACGCTCTCTAGTTGAATGTCCACCTAAAACCTTAACTGCTGAGGGCTAGCAGGGTCCGGTTTTAGGTTAAGTGAGGATTACAGCTAAACTAAACTTGGTTAGCTGAATTTATCCTAAAAAAAGGCTTTGTAAACTTCTATTTTAAACAAAGCCTTGAGGCTTAAGGTAGCAGCAGTCAGACTGGAATAACCACAGGCGTTTAGGGATTATTTAATGAGTTCCCAGATTCATAAGGAACTGCTTCAGCAGACTGTTGAGGCCAGTATCTGTGTTATCGTGTCAAGCTGACACCAGGGACTTGTAACCATTTGCAATGTAGAAAAATGTACATTATAATCTAAAAAGAGTCCAAATAGTTAATTCTGTATTCCTTTTACTGTTTCCATATGAATAAGTACAGCAGAACTGTAAGAGTAGTTCAGTATTCTCGTACAGGCATTCCAACACTTGATTTTTCCAGAACATCTCAGGAAAGTCAGAAGTCGGCGAGAAGGTTACTATTAGTTGGAAGGCAACGTGTATGAGAATGAAACAGAAGAACATTTCTCTAATGCTGGCCAAAAGGTTGAGTTTTGAAGAAAAGGATCTTATAATCATCCTGTCCTTGCCTCCAGACTGGCAGTGTACTTTTCCTGCTAGGTATAAATGGACAGTCTGTATGTCTGTTGAGTGATGAGTATAATTGGATAAGCTGCTAAGAAAAGCTTGTAATATCTTTTATTTGAGAACTATTTTCTGTATTATTTAACTTAATAAACCTCCCACAATGAAGCTAGTATAACCTTTGAGCATATTTAACTCTTGAAATGCAGAGAGGTGTCTTATGTGGTGCATCAAGAATTTTAAACAGAGTAGCAACATAGAACAAAAAATTTTGTGAGGAAAAACTGTCAGGAGTGGCAGGAAAAAAGATTTCCCTATCTTGCCTTAGCTGTTCTACTAAATTGAACACTCATGAAGTTCTCTGCCACACTCCGACCTGACACTTTTTAGTGTGCAAACGGGAACTGTTCTTTAAACAGTTTCTACCCGAGCCTGCTTTGAGGAGGAGACTCTACCAGATGACCTGCAGAGGATTCTTCTCCTTCAGTCATCTCGAGCAGCAAGACTCAAAGTGTCTGGTCTTCTAGCAGGCACAAGATTGAAAGTGTCGTGTCTTCTAACGGGCATCCTGATTTGATTTTCTTTTTCCAGACAGAAGGGAAAAAGGGGACAATGTGTCGCACTGCACTCCCACTTGCAGTGGTTTAGGATTATCTCCACTGTTTGAATACAAAACTTCCCTGTTACAAAACCGCTGCTATACTGAATAATGTAATATATCCCACGCTGCAGAACTACAGATATTTCCCATTCGGGTGGCGCCTTCCTTCCACACACAAAGATCCAGAGTGGCCGTTAACAATAGCGATGCGTTGTCGGCGGTGAGGTCGCGGGCGGCCCGGGCAGCGCGTGGGTGTGGGCAGCGGGGAGCAGCCCCGGCCGCGGGGCGAGCAGGCGGAGGGAGCCGCCGGGCTGCGGCGGCAATCGGTGCGTTGCCCCTTTAATTGTGTCCCCAGCCCTCGGGCGTCTCTGTCCAACGCCCACGTCAGCAAATACCTTTTGTTTCTCTCACGTTCGGGCTGCCGGGGCTCGGGGCTGCGGGAGCCGCGCGTCGCCTTCAGCCAGCGCCAGCCCCGACGCGGGGCCGGGGACCCCGCACCCAGCGCCCGCTCGTCGCGGCTGAGCGGCGGCCGGCCGCGGCACCCAGGCGGTAAGCGGCGGCTCGGGCAGGCCGGGCAGGGCGTCGGGATCGGGGGGCGGAAAGGGCCCCGCAGCGAGCCGTGCGGGTCGGGTCGGGTCGGGGCGGCGAGCGGCGGCCGCGGGCTGCGGCGCCTCCGAGGGCGCCCGGGTCGGTGCGCGGCGGGCGGCTGGCAGCTGCCCCCGGGAGGCGGTGGGTGCTCGGGCTGCAGCGCGTCGTCCGCGGGCGCCATTTGCAGCCCCGGGCGCGGCTGCGAGGAGCCGGGCGCGGCAACAAAGGGGCTGCGCGGGAGCGGGCGCGGGCGGCGGGTGCGGGGCGGGAGGGGCCGCGGCGGGGGGAGCGGCGGGGCCGCCGGCGGCGCGGGGAGGCTGCGGGCGGCGGGGGCGGGAGCGGCTCGGGCCACGCCGGGCGCTCGGCACCGGGTGGCGGCGGCGTGGCGGGGAGCTCCGGCGGAGCGGCGGGCGGGGGCTGCGGTAGGGCGGGCGGCACCGGGCGGCTCCGGGCTACTCGCCCAGCCCGGCCCGGCGGAGGGGAGCGCTGCGGCGGCCGGGGCGCTGGCGAGCGCTGAGGTCCCCGCTGCGGCGGGAGCCGCCTCGGCGCTGTGGCGGGCGTGTCCGGCGCCGTCGGGCGTCCCGGGCTGCCCACGGTGGAGCGACCAATTGGGACGCGCGTGCGGGTGAGTGACGGCGGTCTCGGCCAATGGCGGGGGAGCCCGGGCCGGGCGGGCTGCGGCCGCCGGGGCTCCGCCGCCGTGTGCGGTCCCGGTCCGGTCGGACAGCGGCCGTGCCCACGGGAACGCGTTCAGGGCGCGGACCCGCTCGTCACCCGTGGCGCTCCCCACGGCAGAAAGGCCAAGTTCCTTTTGTCAGTCTGTGAACCGTTCACAGCTTCGTCGATGGGAATTCTTTCAGGACATGCAGCAATCCCGCTGAGGCATCTGTTTGTCTCCTTTAGAGTTGTTCAGTTTCTTCTCTCATGTTGTTATGCGGGGAGTATTGTGATAACAAGCACGATTTTAACGTTTTTAAAAATAAAGCTCATCTCTCTAAAAGAGGATTCCACAACTTTGGTTTAGACTGTCACGATTATACTTGTTTTTCAGTTCAGAGCAAGAGTTGCTGTTACTCCCTGACTGGAATGGAGATTTCTTCGCACCAGTTTCACCTCCTGGAGCAGCTAAACGAGCAGCGGAAGCAAGACTTGTTCTGTGACTGCAATATCCTGGTGGAGGGAAAGGTCTTCAAAGCCCATCGCAATGTGCTCTTCGCCAGCAGCGGCTATTTCAAAATGCTCCTTTCGCAGGGCGCGAAGGAGACGAGCCAGCCGACGATAGCGACTTTCGAGGTCTTCTCTCCAGAGACGTTTATGGTTATCCTGGACTTCGTGTATTCAGGCATATTGTCTTTAACCGGTCAAAACGTGATCGAAGTCATGTCAGCTGCTAGCTATCTGCAGATGACAGATATTCTGAACGTCTGTAAGACGTTCATTAAGTCATCGCTGGATATTAACGAGAAGGAGAAGGATCATTACCTCAGCCTTTCGGCCAAAAGCACGAACGGTGAACCTGCCCATCCGTCTCTCTATCGGTCAAGAAGGAAAGCAAAGAGCAACCCCAGGCGTTCCTGTTCAGTGCCGGATGAAAAGGCCAATATGGTGAATGAGAATTCCTGGAGCAGTTACAGCAGCTACCTGTCCTCCCAGGTGATCCTTCAGCGGGCAGAAACGCAGCTGTCCAAAAGAGGCAGAAAACAGGGCTCTGCGAGAAAGCGCCGAAAGCACCTCGG
This sequence comes from Chlamydotis macqueenii, assembly GCF_036417535.1. Lineage (NCBI taxonomy): Eukaryota > Metazoa > Chordata > Aves > Otidiformes > Otididae > Chlamydotis > Chlamydotis macqueenii. Next base: position 1,435,184 of record NC_141577.1, on the reverse strand, counting down.
GCTGTCACAGGCCCGCGATTTCGCGCCGTGTAAAGCAAACAAGGCTGAGCGGGTCGGCGGAGGCGGCGCTGCGTCGGATTCCGGCCACATCTCTCGGGTTAGAGAGGAGGCTGAATTTGATGCCGAGAATGATGTTGATCACGACGATTACGGGTATAATCCCGAATCAGAAGTGATACCGAAGAGGTGGTCTGTTGCTCAGCTAGAGCAAGAACTTTCAAGAACTCCTGAGTTCATGGAACTAAAAGCAGAGGAACTGTACACCTCAATGCCCACGATTTTAGGTGTCATGAGTAGTTGGAATGAAGGTAAGAAATACATGCAGTTTTGCAAAGTTTGTCTTTATTTACAAGAATTCAGATGATCTTTTGAAGAGAATTTGTATGGCTGCATGAAAGCCAAAATGACACCTAGAATTGCAGATTATTATATTGATCTGCGAGATCATGGTGCCTAACAGAATGAGAGACTTGGAAGCCAGAACAGGGCATGAGAACTGCAATCAGAGCTTGACTAGGATATTCTGTAACGTTAAAACAATACATGGCCTCAAATAGAGATTAACGGAGCCTCAAGGGCTGTAATTGACTTGGGCACCTGAAGGACTGAATTTCTCTTGTAACGTCCACGATTCCTGGTGGTAACAGAGGCACTGTCCAACCCAAGTCCTTCGCAAGAGAAGGTCCTGTCATGGGCAGGACGCTGCGTTTCCCTACGGTCCAAACCAGCCCAAACTTCACGAGTGTTTGGCCACACTACACAACACGTCTCATCTCTGGATGGACTGACCGCATATTGCTGAGATGGTGGAATAAAGCTGACAGGCGTATTCTTGTGTGCATGCCTTTGGAAGCTAAATTACCTATATTTTATTATAATTGCACATTTTTTTTAGACTTTGAGCATCCTAGTATATTATCTAGAGATTGTAAGTGTCAAAGCTATGAGCTGATGGAAGAGGCAGATATGATGACTATAGATTATAGCTATGTATTTATGATCATCCAAAAAATACTCTGAATAAGAAAGAATACACTATCAAACGCTAATTTAACATGTTCAGTAAGAAATACCGGTTGGGGGGGATTATATTTTGGGATTTTTCCCATTTAGTGACAGACTAGAGGAAAAGTGCTGCTTATTTAAGCTGAAAAATAACCAGATCACTACATAAAGACTCCTGCCATGTGACGTTTTCCATGTTTCTCCGTAACAGATGACCTACCTCGGATGCGATTCAAATGCCCCTTCTGTACGCACACAGTGAAGCGACGCGCAGACCTGAAGCGACATCTTCGGTGTCACACAGGGGAGCGACCGTACCCCTGCGAGGCGTGTGGGAAGAGGTTCACCCGACTCGAGCACTTACGTAACCACTTCCAAACGGTACGCCATTTCAACGGGAGATTCAGCCTAGGGAAAAATCACAAGATGGCATTGGTACCAGCTGTTCAGTCATTTCCAGAACTAATACCAGAAAAGCTTCCTGGCTGCACATCAGCTTTAATTATTTAAATTGGCAAATTATATTTTTTAATTTCATTTTTTTTAGAGTGATTCAGTTAATTTTTTTTTTTTCTAAAAAAAATTAAATAAAATAAATAAATCCGCTTTTGGCTGAACACTGACATTTTCAAATTTTAAATCTCTTTAGATACATCAAGCTGGCAAACTGATCTGCAGAAAATGCAAGCGCCACGTCACCGACCTAACAGGATGCGTTGTTCAGCAAGGAACAAGACGCTACAGACTGTGCCATAAGTGTCTAGCAGAAGCTAATTTTGACAGCATCCCTGACGATTTAGATGCAGAACATTCTCTTGTCTCCTCCACAGGAAACAAATGTTCCAAATGGGCTTTGGAGGAGGAACGGAAATCGGATGACGAGACAATGGAGGAGGAACCGTATAATCTGGTTGTCCGACACGTTAAGGATGATACTCCAGATGAGGTAGATGAAAAGGTGAAACCAAACCTTAGGTAGATATATTTGCCTATTTGTTACTGTTGTATTCAAGATTAAATTCCTTGTGTCCTACCAACTAATGCTGGTTTATTACTTTCGTTAAAATCAAGTATTGCTAAAGTTCTCTTAGGAGAAGCAAAATACGGACTGCAAACAGGTTGTTTTGTACTTACAGACATATGCAACAGTGTAACTGCTTCTAAATATCATCCAGAAAGGACTTATTATCTGGAAACTATTTAGAAGAACTGGTTTATATTTCATCCAAGACTTGCTCAGAGCTCCTGTTCACAACGAAAGTGTGAACCATTTTACAGTTCTACAAAGATACTATACAATATAGATTTTTTTTTTTAAATATTGATAATTTGCTTTGAAAAAGTCTTACTAAAGTAGGCAGCTAAGAAATGTAAAACACATTTTTGTTGACACTGTAATTAACATGTATATACACTGCAGAAACTTCATAAGAAAGGAGTAAAGAAAACAAGTGGCTCTTCAGCAGGAATAATTCCTATTTACAAGAACCTTGTCTTCTGAGTGACCTTACTGCTTCTCATAGATCAGAAAAGCACTAGTTTTAAAGAATACACACAGCCATGCAGAGTAGAATAATGAACAGAGCACCTGTAGTGCACTTGGGTAGTATGAGTTTGCCTTTTCAGATATGCAGTGGTTTTGTACTGTGAATTTTAAACAAAAATACACTAACATGGTTCCAAGGAAATAAAAGTGCAATCACTGGAAGTACAGTTGTCAGGTTTTTTCCATTTTTTTTTTTTTCAGGACTGGTGTAAGATTTGCTTAAACTCCTGTCTATCCAATGCTAAGATAATAAAGAGGGCAAGTCCCTTTACTTTCAGTGGGACACTTGTGACTTAGATCATGGAGCTACTTTAGAAAAGCGTTCCTGCTCATATAAATTTAGGATGCTTAACGGCTGCTTGACAGTCAGCATAAAAACATTTCATTATATGGACAATTTCCCTTAGAGTTTAAGCAACCTGTAATTCTGGAGTCTCTTCAGCTTTTTTAGTAATTGTATTTTTTTCCTAGTCATGTGGGTCAGAGAATCTCCACCTGCTAGAGAAACTGTAAGTGCTCGGTACTAAAATTATATGAAAAAAATCTCAGGGAGAATGTATAGAAGAAACATTCGGACCGAGACCACAGAACGCATTCACAGTATTGGTAAAGGGCCACTGCTTGTTCTCATGTCTCATTTTATGCTGTTTCCTTTCCTGTTAGCAGAATCTGTAGACTGAAGTTACTCCCAAGCAAGCAAAAATTCCCCGTAGAGAATTTGAGAACAGCCATATTGATTCACATCAAGGTTCTCCCTGTCTCCCATAGTTGCCATTAACAGATACCTAGGGAAAAGTGAGAACAGGACAAGCCTATGGCGCTTGCTCAACTAAGAGCAAGAAAAGAAGGGTTTGAAGTTTAAGCAGGATTTTGAATTAGCCGCTGTCAGGTAGCTGATTGCCTCAGTGGGCCCCAGCTCAGTGAGAGACTACAGCCAGCAGCGGGGCTCCTCTGAGGGAGTGGGAGAACGGGACTTCTTCCAGAAAACAGCTAGCTGAAACTCCCACAGCTCTGGAAATGGAAAAGGCGAATTTAAGGCCTGTTATGTAGTATGTAATAAATATTTTTTTAAAAAGGTGACTAACACTTACTTAGTTAATTCCAGGTGTTTTTCTAGCAAGTTCCTGTCACCATTTCTAAAAGCAGAGCACTTCACAGTGATGACAGGGCGTCTCAGCACGTCTACAAAGTTAAAATCTAACTACCCGAATTCTCGCATTTCGGCGGGCTGGGCCGGGCCGTAGGAACAGCCTCCGCCGCGGGCTCTCTGCAGAACAAAGCACTATCAACTCGACGCCTGATTGGCTAATCCGAGTCGCCTGACCCAGCCAGCCAATGAGGGAGCGGCGCTCTGCCTGGCCGAGCGGCCGCGGCGGGAGGACGAGCCCGCGCGCTGCCGCCCGCCATGGCGCTCAGCTCCCGCTATGCCGGGCCGAGGGACGGCCCGCAGCCGTTCGAGCAGCGCCAGCACCGGGTCCAGGCCTCGCTCTTCCGCCGCAGCGCCGCTCCGTGCGGCTTCTCGCCTGGGGCTGCTCCTGAGGAGGGAAGAGAACCCTGTGTGTGAAAAATCGCCCCTATTTTTGTACCATCGGATAGGCGTACTGCCATTCTTTTTTACAAAAGAAGTCTGCTCACCTTAGCAGAGGACAAAGCACAAATGTAATTCATGGGTGTTAAAAATCCACTGGCCAAAATTATTCACAGACAAATCCATTAATTCAGTGCAAGTTTTATTTCAGCATTGGAGCTTTCTCAAAAAACGAAAGGGATTTTATCCCTCATATCTTCATGATATGGTAATAACCCTATATCTATTTAAGATGACTTTAAAACAAAATAAAGATGAGACACTACCTCCAGAGCTGAGGCACTTGTAGCATTTACAATAAAAAAGCCGGTCAGGCCAGCACCCGCCATCCCTTACTGCGCCCCTCCCATTTAAACAGCAGTGGCAGGTAACGCACGTTTGCTGCCCTGTGACTTAAAACAAAACAATTTTGACTATTTCTGATTTATTTTGATTCAGTGAACTGAAGTCCATAATCCTTTGACATTAAAAGATTGTCTGTATTGTCCTTCCTAAAGGGAAACAGGGAAGCTGATCCAAATCATCTGCTTTTTAAAAGGAATCCGCTTTCGGCAGACGGTTGGGAGTGGACGCACAGAGAAGCTGCTGCGTCCCTTTCGAACGCAGCACCAAAGCTGCCTACTTCTAGAGCAATAAAAGGTGCTATCAGCATTCCACGTACTCGTGGAAGCTCACATGCTTTAGGAGTGCATGTGGAGATTTATTTACAGCAATTCAGCACCACCTGCTGGTATCACTTTTTTTATCAGCAGCCAGGAAGGTGCGCTCGTTTGTTCTTAGGTGTCCTTCGAACAGTCAGAAATTTTTCTGCACTGAATCCGACCCACTGCAGATAGTTTATAGCTTTTATATAATATGGAGGAGGGATGTCACCTCAGAATTTGAACACTTAGATCTGCAAATGAAATCATGTAGATGAATATTATCTTCTGCCACCCTACAAAAATATAGTATTTTAGCTAGCAGCTCCACTAATTTCTCTATTTAGTTCATACAGCACCTAACGCACGTATCAGCCTTCAGGCTGACTACTAGCATTCCAGAGACTTTCAACCCCTACAACTCTCCTCCTTCTTCTCAACAACCCCAAAACCCCAACTAGTTCTTTTTTTCCCTGGCATGCAGTTATTTCTCTCTCACCACCCCCAAGTGAAAACACAGGCTGACATTCCCTGCAATTACTCCCTTCAACTTATGACTTGAATCGGCCAATTCCTTAGTAACTTCCACGGGGATTACAGTTCTCAAGGGACTTTTGCCAGCCGATGATGAGCACCCCCTCGACCACACTTCTGTTTTAAATATCAATGATGACAAAGACTTCTGGCTTTTCATCTTCACAGATCTGCATTGCCGAGTAAGTTATGGCTTTGACTTCTGTACCCTAGAGAGAAAAGACACAAAAGCATGGATTTTCTAAATGGCATCCCTTGTAGCAGTTCACAATAATACACAATATTTATGACCTTCTACAAATGCTATCCAGTTTAATCGTTTTTCTCCCCAAAAAGCTGTAACTGTTCTTGTTCCAATAAATAAGAAAGTTGGCATACTAATGGCAAGGGCTTGGCCAGGCCAAACAGTGAAAAAGTAACTCTTCCCTTATTTTACTGCCTCTTGAATACAACAAATTCCTCCTCTTGCCTCTGACAGAACATCAACGTTTGCTGTGCTAATACAGACACAGCTGAAGAGCTGGCAAGGAGATAAGGATTTGCTTCTAGCAATTCTTCAGTGGAAAAAAAAAAAACAAAACAGCAAAAACTGACTAAGCAAAAAGCTATGATAATAGTGTGAAAACCAAACCCACATACACCTTCTGAATACAGATTTGATTACTGTGTTACCAGCATCACAAAAAGGAAGCCCACTTTTGAGTTTTGCTAGGGCTGAGGAAGCATCAGATGCTCAGGTCAAGAGTTTCATGAATGCATTCACAAAAAAAATAAGCAGAAAGTGAGATGTTAAGCTCGGTGCCTAGGATACCATTCAGAGGTGTGTATACTTGGATCTCTTGAGACCTTAGAGGTCTGATTTAAAAGACACCACCCCTCCCCATCCTACCCATAAAATGTAAAATAGGGACAGGTGAACCGTTGCGTACCTGAGGGTGTTTGGGTAAAGAGAACTCTTCTCCCCACCTTTAAAGGCAAAAAGAAGAGGTGGTTGGAATTTTGGTAATATTTACCGAATGTTATAATTAGTTTCACTGATGAGCATAGGACAGTGAGATTTTTCATTTAAAGCCTCAAAGGAAGGGAAAAAAAAAAAAAAAAAAAAAAAGAACAAAAAACCGTCCACGATCTGCTTTTCAGAAGGCATCAGTGAACTCCAGCACATCACGGTATTTCAGAGCGCTGACTCTGAAGGCAATATGTGAGTTTCCAGTAAAGATATTCATTACTGAACCGACAGTTTAAGCTCACCCAATTGATCTTATTTTGAATTGCATTCGGTCAATGTAGAGCACTTTCACCTCCTGCAGAGAAAGTGAGGGCAGAAATATGTCAGTAACATCTTCCGTCTCCAGGCAGAAACCCTCAGTAAACCCCATTTACAAATGTTATGTTCCACTGCTAGATGGAATCTAAACCCAGAGGATCTGAGCAGCCTCAAAGAGATAACACTGCTCCTTGGAACAGAAAGGCAGCAGAGCTGTCCTGTATAACAGCAGCTAATAACTGCTGTCTGTGGTTACAAAGCTTAACAATTCGTTTCTCAAATCTTTCTGCCCTGGTATTTTCAGTTCTCCATGTGTTATGCTTAAGTGATCTGTTGTGCCCCTTTCTTTCCTAAAGTCACATTGCGTTCAGAGCTGGTATTATCAGATCACAGCCTCCACCTACAATGGAAAAAGATCAAAACAGAACACTTACCCTGGGTATAAAGAACTCATTAGCACTGAATTTATACAGCCACTCATCCAAGAAGTGGAAGAGAAGAGACAGCATGTCATGTCCTGCGTGGTTGAAGCACAGAAGACAGTCAGTTGATTGTCTCAGCAAGCACACCGAAACATTTTCAAGAGTACGTCAGGTGTACAGCTTCTGCACTACTACAAGATTTGGATTAGTGATGCTTAATTAGATTTTAATTAACTGCAACAAGTAAAGATTCAAAATTTTGGTACCCTTCTCCCTCAGGGTTCATACAGTTCAATATAAAAAGTCAATGCAGCCTTACCTTCTGCCTCTACCTCTACTGTGTCCACAGGTTCCACGGTCTCTGTATCAGTCATGTAGCCAAACATGGCCATAACACACTGCTCAAAGGCTTCCTCCAAAGTGTCTCCCCAGGCATGCAGCCTAAAAAGACATGGGATCATTTACTAGTCCATAACAAAAGAAAAAAAAAAACCCCGAAGTATTATGCAGGTGAGAAATCAGAACACAAGAATTAATGCAGAGGAAGTGAATGAACAAAAATATTTGCTTTTCTATACCTATGCATTTGGGCAGATTACAGAGATTTTTCTTCTTGTGGTTTGTGAGAAGAGTTTCTTGGGAGATTATGGAAAATAAATGTTTTACCAGACAACAAGAAAGTTCTTTCCTAATATGGCTAATTGATGTCTATAAAAGTGAACTACTCGGAAGAAATTTGGTTTAAAAGGAAGAGATTAAAAGGAGATTTCAAAAGACATTTCCAAATAACAGAGGCTTAATCAGCAGCACCATAGGAATATTATATTAGAAGAGAAACCAAACGTGATTCTATGCTCTCCCAAGAGCAGAAACAAAACTGACATCTCATCAGGCTGAGAGAGCTGGGGCTGTTCAGCCTGGAGAAGAGGAGGCTCCGGGGAGACCTGAGAACAGTCTTCCAGTGCCTAAAGGGGGCTGCAGGAAAGGTGGGGAGAGACTCTTCAGTGGGGCCTGGTGTGACAGGACGAGGGGTCATCGTTTTAAAATAGAGGGAGGGAGATTTAGATTGGATATTAGGAAAAAAATGTTTACAATGAGGGTTGTAGAACACTGTCCCAGGTTGCCCAGAGAGGTGGTGGAAGCCCCATCCCTGGAAACATTCCAGGCCAGGTTGGACGGGGCTCTGAGCAACCTGATCTGGTTGGAGATGTCCCTGCTCCTGGCAGGGAGGTTGGACTGGGTGGGCTTTGAAGGCCCCTTCCAACCCTAACCATTCTGTGATTCTATGATTTCACGGTCCCAGAAGGTGTACATCTGCAACCAGTCCTCAGCAGGCATTCCAGATTTATAGCAGTTACAATCAATTTGTCATACTGAGACATCCCAGCTCCCCGTACTTACTGCACATCTGCTGTGTGATCCAAATCTGACGGAGAAGGGAAAAAAAAAAAAAAAAAAAAAAAAAAAAAAAGCATGACATCACCAGAAATATTTAAAAAATTGGGATTAAAAAAAGAAAATCAGACATTGTTATTATAACAAGAACTTTTTGCATTCATTTTCAGATGTGAGACAGTGATAATCTATTTCCAGTATATTAGAAAAAGTTAGCACAGGCCAAATCTTGGATTAAAAACCAGTGTTTAATGTAACTATGTCCGTGCCCTACACGTCAGCACTGTGTGCAAGGTATGGCCGTCGTAATGCAACAGGCTTCTGCAAGTGAACTGCAATAAAAAAAAAACTTTAACCAGGGGTAAAGAGTTTCTGCTGAAGTCTGCAGGACTGAAAATTATTCATGCAGGGGATGAGATTTGCAAATACATCCAGCTCAATGAACAAATATACCTGCCCACACCCAGAAACTCCCTTTACGCAGAAAGGAGATTTTTTTTTTAAAGTAAGCAATACAAAACAGAAGGCAGTTTTCACTAAGAAGCTAAGATTGACATCCCAAGCCTGTATCAAATTTTACGTGAACATTATCTAAACTCATTTAGAGAAATTGGAGAAATGCAAAGTTCTGCCAGGTTGGGAGAAACAGAGCTAACTTGGGATGTAAAATAAATGCCATGCTGTGACCACTCTCACTGAAAGATTGTTCTGATGCTGTTTAGATCGTTCACACACTATTAATGGATTCTCAACAACAGTCTCTAAAGCAAACAAATTCCAGTGGATGTAAAAGGAGAATAAAACCTCTTCCAGTTATGGAAACAGCATGACTCTTGTAATATGTCACCATATTTCTGCACTGCTATCAAATAAAGAGCTGAATGCATCCTAAAAACACATATTCTAACAGAGCAATAGACACTGTCCCGCTCAAACAGGAAACAGACGCTGACGGGGCTCCTGCGAGCACCCTGAGCTAGCCCCTGGGCTGCCACCCACTTGCTTGACAAGTTCTTAGAAAGCATTCCAGGGGTGGGGAAAGGGAGAGATAATGATCTTCAGGTAGTGCATGTAGGAGAAAAAACACCACAGAGAAGACCAACATACCCTTGAATATCAATTCCTGTGTAAGGGAGGTAGAATTATGTACTGCCTTGCTAAGAAATAGCTTGAAAGTGGCAAGTCTTCAAGGTGAGACTTAATTAATTTATCTCTGTCATGATTTGTTGATGTAACAACAAAGGCATTTATCTGTGATAAAGAAAGTTGTAGCTATCTCATTTCTATTAATTCAGCTGTATCCCACAGTATAAACACACAATGCTGGCATATTAAGAAACCCCACATGTGCCTGAAAAGCATATCCTGCTAGTTCCTTCCCCTCCCTACCCCTCACGATTGCGCTGTCGCACACGTGCTGTGTCAGGACAGCGTTAAACGTACTCACATTCATACTTCTTGTTGAGCGGCGGGTACCTGGCTTTGATAGCCTTCTGCTCCTCCGTCAGGTTGTAGTCCCTCTCGTCGGCTGCCATAGCTGCTGGGCTGGAGCAACGCTCGCTCACTTCCTGGTACTGGGAAACATGGCCCCCTCCACGGGCGCGTCAGCCCGGCTGCCCGCGGGATGCTGTGGGAGAACAGGGAGAACTGCTGCTCAGCGTGGTTTTTCTCTTAAAAGCAGTTTGGTAACAGTTGTAGACAGGCTCAGGTATTTAAACCAGGGTATTAAATGCAGGTCATTTAAGTTTTTTTGCTATCAAAACTGTCACTAGGAGACGGGGGAAGTTCAGAGTTCAATCCTACGCCACTTGCCTTATTAACTGATACGAGTTGTGCTCAGCCAGTGAAGCCAATGGATTACATCCTTACAGAAAGAGTGGGCTTTGGCCTTTTCTGGGAAGAACCATCTTTCTTCCTCCTTGTTTTGTATAACTCCAAGCTTTTTATTCATCCTCAAATAATAAAATACCATAATAATAAAAAAATAACGAGCCCACTGGTACATGACACAGCAAGCTGAAATCTGCATTGCCTCCAAACCCCAAGATGTGACAGGAAGAAAGTTCTGTAGCCTTACACATGATTTTTCTTTAGGAAAAAAAGTCTGGTTTTCTCTTAGGACAGAGGCTGCATGGAAGGGTTCAGTCCTAGACACACATGCATGGCAAGTACGACCTGTCACACAAGTGCAGGAGTTTTCCTATGTTCCTTTTCTTGCAGAGTGTTTTTTAATTTTTTTTTAAGTAATAACTGTATCAAATCCCTATTTAAAAGTCTAATTATCACACCAGTTGCTCATTTTCACACAAGTTTTCATTTGTAAATCTAACAGACACAAACTGGAGAGCCTGATTAACTTCAGGCTAATTGGTTTTCCTCAGCCTAGAACTCCCCAGATTTAGATATAATAACTATTCTCACTCTTTCTTGACATTTTTGTGCATTAAAAGGTTCATCAACAGCTGAGCCCAAGACTTCCGTAAATAATGCAAATGATAGACTTATAAGTAGCACATAACATAATCAGGACTACTTTTAATCAGGACTACTTTTAATCCCACATTTAGATGCCTTTACATTCTTACTCCAACGCTTAGAAACAGGCTACACAGGATGTCCATTTTCAGGTAAGTGTCTAGGGAAGTTGCAAAGCAAAGTTTGAAATAGAGATGGCAATGCTCCTCTGAGGGAATACACACAGATAAGTAGGTATTTTGATTTTAAACCTCTTAAGTCTTGACTGCAGACGGTCAGATCCACGGCCGATCACCCCACAGCAGGCTGACCGCAACCAGCTCCGTACCGAGCAGGGCTCCCCGCCGCACTGAATGAGGGAAAAAGGGAAATTATTAGTGATTATGGACAATTAAAAACGCAAGAGCAAGCTAGGGATACTCTGACGGTTTGTGGGGAGCCCTGTGAGGAGGGAGGGCCGCCAGGGCCCGGCCTCAGCCCCACACACGCACCGGTCCGGTCCGGTCCGGTCCGGTCACGCTCTTGCCCACGACTGCGGTAACCGGAGGACACCGGCCGCAGCCACGAGCCCTCCCGCTCACCAAACCGGGACCTCGCCGCTCAGTGCGGGGCGCTGCCGCTTTAAGAGCTGCGCGAGGGCCGCGCGCCGCCCTCCCCTTCCCCTCCGGAAAATGGCGGCTCCCAGGGGAGCTTCAGCAGCGCCCCCCCCCCCGCCTTCTTCCCGGCCTCCCTCCCACGTGACCGCCGAGCGCGCTCGCCTGCCCCGTGGCCCCGCCCCGTGCTTCCCTCCGATTGGCGGCCGCGACCCGGCGGCGGGCGGCGATTGGCCGGCGTTGGCGCGCGAAGGGGTGCGCGGCGCCGGAGCGGCACGTAGCGGGGGCAGGAAACAATAGAGCCGCGGCCGGAGGGGTCCGAGCAGGGAGCGGAGGGACCGGCCGCCCGCCTCGCCCAGCCCAGCCCAGCCCAGCGCAGCCCGCCCCGCCTCGCTCCCCGCAGCGGCCCCGCTCCCTCCGCCCCGCCATGGCGGACAAGGAAGGTAGGGCTCGGGTGCGCGGCGCGGCGTGGTGCAGGCCCCGCGGCGCGGCCTGCTCCGCCCAGGGCTCCGTGAGGCGCGGGGTGATTCCCCCCGCCCTTCCCTCGCCGGGCTGAGCGGAGCGGGGGCGGCCCCGCCGGTCCCCACGGGCACATCCCGCCGCGCCACGCGGTCACCACCTCCCCTCGCCCCCCGGGGCCGAGGCCTGGCTGGAGGAGGGGGGGGTGTCTCGGCGTGTAGGGCCCGGTTCGGCCCCGCCCGGGGCCGCATCCCTCCACCCCTCCACACACTTTCGCCTTCTGATCCGGTTGCACCCGGGCCTGAGGGAGAGTTTGTGTTCTCCGGGAGTTACCCCCGTGTGCTCGTGGCCGGGTGGGCCGCAGAAACGCCGTGTCCTGCGAGGGCTGTGGGCAGCTGCCTGCCTGGTGCAGACAAAGAGGTGTCCGCGGCCGCGCAGCCCCGCGCCGTGGGCGTGCTCCCCGAGCTCTGGCGGCACGGCACTCGTGTGCTTTCCGTGGCGGGGGCTGGTGGCAGATGGCGTGAGAAAAACAAGGCCGCAGAAGGAGACTTGGGAAACTGGATTTTTGGGAGCTGGTAGTTCAAAGCTGCACCCAGGCTGCTGTGTTTAACAGCAGGTGTTGGACCTCCCACGTTCAAGTGTCTTCACAGTCCTGGGTTCTGCCTTCACGGTATCCTGTGACACCAAGCTTCCGTATTTTCTGTTGAGATTATGAAATTTGACATTGTTAATATTAATTCAGAACCTTACATCGATTAAGCATTAGCGTGTGCAACAGAGGGTTTTAATCATCTAGCGACTCCTCCAACGGCATAGTCACAAGAGCGCACCGGGGCGTGATATCCTTGGCTCTCTATTCAATTGCCTGCTCACAGTGTTATGAATGTGTTTATAACACAGGCACACAGGCTAATTGTATGCATTTTTTAAAAAAACCCCAAACTTTAGCAGCCTTTGATGATGCAGTGGAAGAACGTGTGATCAATGAAGAGTATAAAATATGGAAAAAGAATACCCCCTTCTTGTACGATTTGGTAATGACCCATGCTCTGGAGTGGCCCAGCTTGACTGCCCAGTGGCTTCCTGATGTGACCAGGTAAACTGATCCTCTTGCCTTTTTTTAATTTAAAGCAGAATAAATAGTAAACCTAGGATCACTTTTTTTTTTTTTGTTAAAGTAAGACAGGATGTAATTCCCTTCTGTCTTAATCACTTTTTGTACCCTTGCCTTGCCAGCAGCAAGTTGAGGACTGTGAACGCTAGAGAGCTAATCAGTACAGACAATTTTAATTTGGGAAAATGTCTTCCATTACTAAGAAGATATTTTCATACATTTTATTTCCTTTTTTTTTTTTTTTCTTCCAGCTTCACCCTCCCCTTTAATAAGCAAAAAACCTACTCAAAAGTATAAGTAGATATAATTTCTTTATAACCATGATTTTGTGCTAAGCTTCCGTAGCAATGTTCTGCTTGCAGCGAATGTCGCACCCCTCTGAGTTGTACTCTGGAGGAGCTGCTAAGGTCCCTTAAAGAGAGGCACAGAAATGGTGGTCTGCCAGTGTTGTGCTGTGAGAATTTAAGGTTGAGATCTTGAGTTGTAAGTGGTTTCCTGCGGAGGAAGTGAGCTGGTCTTGGAGCAGGAGAGCAACGATAAGTTTAAAGAGTGTTGTTAGCGTGAGGAGCTGTCATCGAGAAATGTTGTAACTAGCTCAGTGTTTGTTTCTCGTGTAACTCTTCCCTTGCAGACCCGAAGGCAAAGATTTCAGTATTCACAGGTTAGTCCTGGGCACTCATACTTCAGATGAACAAAATCATCTTGTGATAGCTAGCGTGCAGTTGCCTAACGATGATGCACAGTTTGATGCTTCGCACTATGATAGCGAGAAAGGAGGTAAGGGACCAAAGATGTGGCCAGGGGGAATTTTAACCATTTTTTCCTTCCCTTCTCAACAGAGTGTTTGTCTTTCCTTAAAGTTCAGGCAGCAAAGTTCAGGTATTACTTCTAAACTGATCAATTTATTTCTAAGTGGTGCCCTTACTTAATAGACAGATACAATGTTTTTTGAATGTATGCAGTGTCAGTAATATAATGATGAAAAAAAGAAGGTGGCGGAGGGGAGAACCTCACCCATCTCTATTTCTCAGGAACTGACATTGAATTTCATAGAGTACTGCTTATTGGTATTTTTATCACCCCTCCTGCATTACATGAAGTCTTCCAGTGAGAAAATCACTCATGTAAAATGATACCTTATTTAAGAGGAGCGCAGGATTTGAAATGCTCTCTTGTCTGAATTCTGCTGCCTGACAGTTGTGCCAGCCCCTCTTGGGTAAAAAGATTATTGTGCTTTGTTTGCTGTATCAGACTTGAATTCGATGCTTTCTGTAATCTTAGTTGGCTGTCAGCATTGCTACGAGTTAGGCATCTTTCATTTTTTACTTCTTGGATCAGTCTACCTGGTGGAAGTCCTTAACGATCCGGACAGCGTTTGCTGTCCTCTTTGCCAGAAGTCTGGATTGTGCAATTAGTGTTTTGATCTTTAGGCTTCCTAGAGTTATTAATGAGCACAGTGTTGTCTAATAAATACTTTGTTTCTGTTATGTTTTGGTATTTCTCAAAAACAAATGACTCCAATTTAAAACCAAAACCAAAAAACCTCCTGTTTTTGCCAGAACAGTGCTGTGCAATTTTGTGAAATACTAAGTTACTGTGACTTTACTGATAAAGATAAGGGAGCTTTAGCAAGTTACGTTACGCTCCCGTGTCTTAAAGACGATGCAGCAATTTGTTTTTACCAAAGCTTTGTCTATTCTGCAATGCTGATTTTTCTTATATTTGCAAGGGCGATTACAGCAGATCCGTTTCAAATGTACGGCACATCTTCACTACAGATAAGAGTTTTAGATATGATGAATCTGGGACTTTGTTAAATTTGAAGTGGTAAAAAGTTTTCAGGAAGAAATGGTCTTTGACTTAGTCAAAGTCCTGATATTTTGGTGTTACAAATACAGATGAAAACTGGATTCGTTCACTTGCGGTTGTTCTTGTGATGTCTTTCAAAATAAGTGCTTGGTAGTACTAGTAACCGAGTCTGGATCTCTGTCTTGATCTGAAACTGGCTTAATATTTAAAACTACTAACTTCTTATTTCCAGAGTTTGGAGGCTTTGGGTCAGTTAGTGGCAAAATTGAAATTGAAATCAAGATAAATCATGAGGGAGAAGTGAACAGAGCACGGTACATGCCACAGAACCCATGTATCATCGCTACGAAGACTCCATCCAGCGACGTCCTTGTCTTTGATTACACCAAACACCCTTCTAAACCAGGTTACTGCTTCTTTGTTATGTCTGTGCTTCAGAGATCAACCACCTCTTTGTTAAGGAAGGGGTGATGTAGTGAAAAAGAGGTTAAAATGTTTTGTGGATTGCATTTAACTTCTGATTTTCAGGGAAAGTAGCTATTTAGTGTAAAAGGTTATTGTATGTGAAGCTTAAACATATGTAAGCAGTGTGTATCCACAGAAAGGTGTGCTGCTTTTCCTTTTGTTGTTTTACTGCATGTTTTGTCATGTCACTGTATTTGGGGTGCTGGAAAGTGGCTTTTTGGAAACTGTGTGATTGGCTGGGTCGCTGAGCTGTTGTCCTGGTACGCTGTAAGGATATTAACAGTCACTTGCCAACGAACTCCTCAAGATCATGTAGAGTAACTAGTTCTGCCACTTGCGGGGAGGGTCTGAAGTGCCGTTCTCACTTTCAAAGTGCGGTTGGAGCTGATGAGAGAAAGAAAAAAATACTGCAGGTACTACAGCACTAATTTAGAATGGACCGCTGCTAAGCCATCCAGCCAAAAAAAAAAAAGCAGTGGAAAAAAATAGCAGTGGAAAAATCTGCAGTGTGCTTTTATTAAGCTAAGAAGACAAACTGCTCTGTGTTGTCTCAGTGCATTGTGTTTTAATGAGGTGATTCTTCAGCTGGGGAAAATGCTCAAAAGGGATAGAGAGGGATCCTGCTGAAAATATCAAAGCAAAGTTCAGTAAAGCACAGTAAAACTTAATGTCAGGTATTTCAGGATGTACTGGTGATGTTACTGGGCACTGGAGTTCTTATGCTTCCTCTTTGCAGACCCTTCTGGAGAGTGTAACCCTGATCTGCGTCTTCGTGGGCACCAGAAGGAAGGTTATGGGCTGTCATGGAACCCGAACCTGAGTGGGCATTTGCTTAGTGCTTCTGATGATCATGTGAGTGCTTTAAATGTAGCTGGGGTCCAACCTGCGCTTTGTGTCCCTTGGCAAAGGCTTTTTTTTGAGGGGGAGGAGGTAGGGTGCGTAAAGAGAATGTCTGTTTAAAGATGCAATTTTTACAAATTTTTGGTTTTTTTTAAAGACCATTTGCTTGTGGGATATTAGCGCTGTTCCAAAAGAAGGCAAAGTGGTGGATGCAAAGACCATCTTCACAGGGCATACAGCAGTAGTGGAAGATGTATCTTGGCACCTGCTCCATGAATCTCTTTTTGGATCTGTTGCTGATGATCAGAAGCTCATGATGTAAGTGGGGTCACGTCTTCAGAAACTGGGTGCTTCTGTCCCTCTTGCTTTCCCACCTGCTCCTTAGTCCCTCAGTAAAACGGGATATAAACCTGTGTTTCAATTCCTCGTTTTGCCCTTCCAGCTGGGATACTCGGTCGAACAACACCTCCAAGCCCAGTCACTCAGTGGATGCTCACACAGCAGAAGTCAACTGCCTCTCTTTCAACCCCTACAGTGAGTTTATCCTGGCTACGGGCTCAGCTGACAAGGTGCGTCCGCCCTGAACTCGGAACGTGCTTGTTTAGTTTCTGATTTGTAAATGTGGATGTCTATCTTGGTTACTTCACCAAAAAATGGTTGTTTTGTTGTTTGTTTTTTTTTTTTTTCATTACTAGACTGTTGCTCTATGGGACTTGAGGAACCTAAAACTAAAGTTGCACTCCTTTGAATCACATAAAGATGAAATATTTCAGGTATAACAACATGTCTGTATCTTTTATGTGCATAGACTTAGTTCTGCTTAGCTGTCTGGAAAAAATGAAAAACATTCTTTTCCACTCTGTTTTTATTAAATGTACTTGCACTTAAAAACTATCTTCTTTTCTCTGATCTGCTTATAATTTTCTGGCTGATTGTTGTGGAACCGTGCAGTGCTCTGTGTGGGGTAGAGCTCCAGTAGAGATAAGAGTGTCCAGAAAGCCGGGGGCACAGCGTAACAAGGAAATGGTGGAGAGCTTTAACCGCAACATAGGGGTGAAATGCCAGCAGCGCTGAGTGAATGTAAATTATTCATGGCAGCAGACTGAAGCAGTGAAGCAGACAGCACAATGAAATGGCTGCAGTGTGTTCATCCGCTCGGCCTGGTCCTGGAGGATGGCTTTAGCTGGTACCCATTAAAGGGGATCACTGAAGATCCTGTGACAACGAACAATTACTAATTTTGCTGGTGTAAATATAGAATGTTAACATCACGGGTGGCATGTGCTTAGCAGATACAGTATTTCCATCTCCGACTCGTGCCTTACTCAGAAGAAAAATATGTAGAGATTTTTTGTAGAAGGATTACTGGTTAAGACTGTAGTTAGCTCTAAATAAAATTACACAGGGAATCTTGAAATGTGTGCAGGATTGTGTGTTCTTTTCTAATCCTGTGATCCTATTAAGTGGTATGTTTTGGAGAGGTTTATCTCCAGCAGAAGTAGTAAATGTGAGCTTTTGGACAGTTAAGCTTAATTACAGTGATTTCTTCTCATGTGTGAACTGCACCTAGCACCTAAGGAATCTGTAGTTCATATTTTTGCAATCCTCATTAAGGTGAGGAGCTCTTTGAGAGCTCTTTGCACTCCATAGCACGCAGTCTTTGTTAGAGGCAAGGTTACATGGCACCTTTTTGGTGCTGAAATGCCTTGTTAGCGTATGAACGCTCACAGACCTGCCTCCCGTGTCAGGATGTTACTGTTCATGTTTCAAGCTGTTATCAATCTGAGTTCTAATGGCGCTCTCGTGATACAAAATACAGCGGCGTTTGTTAGGAATGTCTGTCATGTTACGGCTTCTTAAAACTTAACTTCCTTTCTAACTTCCTCCTTTTCTGTAGGTTCAGTGGTCTCCCCATAATGAGACTATACTGGCCTCCAGTGGCACTGACCGCAGGCTAAACGTCTGGGACTTGAGGTAAAGCCCAAATCGGTCGCGTTGTCCTGACAAAATGCTGTTGATGGATTGCATCACGCTTCAACAAACAAACCTCAACCTTTTCATTTTTCCTCCCTGTTTGACAGTAAAATTGGAGAAGAGCAATCCCCTGAAGATGCTGAGGATGGTCCCCCGGAGCTGTTGGTAAGTCTTTGGAATCTCATTGGTCGCCTTGACCCATTCGTCTGCAACGTAGATTTGAAAACATCCCCCTTTCTGTTTCCCCGCTGCTAGTTTATTCACGGTGGTCACACTGCAAAGATATCTGACTTCTCCTGGAATCCCAATGAGCCCTGGGTGATTTGTTCTGTATCAGAAGATAATATCATGCAAGTCTGGCAAATGGTAAGTTGTTTGGGAAGCGGCAGGTGAGAGGTGGTGTTGAACTGCCTGGATTTCAGCATTCCTGGTTTTATTTGCAGCTCTCAGAATTACTCACTTTGTAGCACTGCCTGAGTCTCAAAGGGATAGTGAAATCCACTTTAGGTTGGGTCAAAACAATTGTTTGCAAATACTGAGAAGCTGTTTTGTGTTTCTCGTGATTTAATAAAAAGAAAGTACTGGTGCGGAAGCTAATTTATCCCTTCTGTGTTTGAATGAGAACCGTGTGTGTGAGAGCCAAACATGAAATTGAGGTTTCTGTTAGTTATTATCTTAAAGAATGAAATCTTTGCAAGTGGTATAAATGTCCTTCTGAGGATGGAGGGGGTGGTGGTGAACAGGAAAAGTTTACTGGCCCTAAATTACCGGCTGTTGAAGGTTTTGGAAAACAATCTTGTGTCATTTGAATAACCTTCAACAAGACCCTGTGCCTAATTGTTGTTTACCTATAAATGTGTTCACAGGGGCTTTGTTCTTAGCAGCCTTCCCCGTAGTTCTTTTTGGAAGGTGCTGCTTCAGAGCAGATGATCTAAAAATACGTACACAACTGGCAGATTCCCATACCCTGCAGTAACTTACGGACACTTAGGAATGTTTTGGAGACGAGGGTTGTTTGTGTTGCTTCTTTAGTGTTAAATGGCCGTGAGAGATGGGTGATAAGTATCTGCTGATGACAAACTGCCACGGCTTTCTGAAGTGTTCTAGCAGATGGAACTCTCAGTGTGGTGGTAAATGCTTCTTCAGTTCCTCCACCTCTGTCTTGCAGGCGGAGAACATCTATAACGATGAAGACCCTGAAGGAAGCGTGGATCCAGAAGGTCAAGGATCCTAGATGACAACTTTCTCCCGTCTTTAATCTTTTTCCTTCTCTTTCCTCTCAACCCTGACATTGACTTAACACTGGTTTTGAGACACACGTAGACTTTGTGTTCAGCCATCTTTCTGTAGATACCATCACCAGGATTTTTAACCCAGACAGCGAGCGCTCCCCGAGGAAAGGGCTTAGCCCAGCTCGGCCAGTGCTGCGTGCTGTAGCTCCTTGGTCAGGTTCCTGCAGCAGCCTCTTGCGTCTAGGGCTGCCTGTCCCCGTTTTAGCTGCCTTCATCACACAGAGCAGACTTGGTTTTGTTTGGTTTTTTCTTCTTCTGTCTTTAGCTTGCTAGAGCTGCAGGCTTTTGCCTGATTTAAACGGAAGTTAAATCAGTAGAGCTGCCGGAGGACGCTCGAGCCAGTGGAGGCAATACAAGTGTTAATGCGCTGGCGGTTCAGAAGCGGCCTGTGGAAGGTCTTGTCCTCTTCAGTACAGCTCGGAAGTCTTGGGATTCCTGTAGTTAATCTGTGCTTTGTGGATTTTTCTGCCTCTGCAGATACAAACCAGACTTGCAGATTCAGACTTGAAGTGAAATTCAATTTCTCGCTATATTTTTTGTCTCTGCTGGTAATTCTGGGTTTTGCATTCCTTCCTTTGCCTTTTCTCCCATCTGCTGGGTGGCGGCGGTTTGGATTCGTTAGCTTTTTCCTTCAGAGCGTTGTTCATCTTCCCCGTGTTTTGCTCTATTGTGTGTTTCTTGAGCTGTGTTTTCACATATATTTCTTTCCTTTCTGTGAAATGGTTTTTAAAACTTGGGGCCACCAAGTTGTAAAGGTGTATGTTTTTACCAACTGATGTACCACGGATGGCATGCCCGGTAACCTGAAACAGCGTTGGTAGCTGGTGTCTGTAAAGCAATTAAACGTGGATGAATTACTTTTTTTAGGAGTTAGTCCTTGACCACTAGTTCCAGCGCATCTTCCACGCGGGTGTCCCGTTCCACCAGCAACCTGTTACTCTCCGTGCTCCTCATGACTAATTGCGTGTAAGTGCTTCAGATGGAATAAATTTTTTCTACGTAAACGCTGTGTAGCTTTGTGACTTTTGTGTTGGTATTCTCTTCCTGTGTTAACTGCTTTCTCGAGGGTCAACTCTACCTTGAGAAAGCGAGGGTGTGGTCCCTGCCCCGTGTGTCCTAGGAGAGCTGGTGCTGGCATAGGTACTCCCCAGTTTGGAACACGTGAACGCTTCTCCCTTTGTTTCTGTTGCTTGTTGTGTGAAATGAGGAGATGAGTACCTAACATCCCCAGGCAGTCGTGTGCTGCTCTCTGGATTTTGGGTCTGCCTTTAGCCATTGCCACGGAACAATCTTTTTATTTTTGTTAGTCTGCAGTTTGATACCTGATGAGAACCTTGGCTTGACACACAAGCTTGTTATTTTCTCTCGGAGACAGAGCTTTGAGAATTAAAAGGACCCTTAAACTCCAACCTTTATTTTCAGTGTGAGACTTTATATAAAGTGGAAACCTATTATCCACAAACTAGTTCTGTGGCCCACAGCGGAGCATGTCACAATACAGCAGAGACCCTTGAAATACAAAAGAAAATCCTGTTAAAAGGATAAAGCTTCCCTTGCATGTAAACTTTAAAAATCAAGCTCCCTAACACTGGCTTCTGGAACGATCCCTTCTGCGCAGGCTTGTACAACCCACCTGCGGAACGAGACAAGACACGCTTTCCAAACACAGCAAAACATACATGAATGTCCCCTGTTCAGTGCATTTTCTCTGCTCCTCTGGGGAAAAGCAGTTTTACTACAAGATCAACAGCAGCACCTGGAGAAATACCCAGAAGCAAGTGATCCTCTGCTATTCCTGATTTCAGGCAGCCGCTGCGCCTCAGGTAGGGCAGGCAGCAGGAGGAGACGTCCCTCGCAGGTGCCTCTCCATTTGCTACAAGGTGGAAAAGTCCGTCGTTCCTAACAGTCCTGGTCTGCTTTTTCTTCTGATTTGCAAAGGTGCCCGTAGATTTCTAAGCAGCCCCTGTAAGAGTAGAAAGTAAATGCAGACTACTGAGTATTGACATGAAGTACCGGGTGAAAGCGGGGAAGGGGGACGGATGCTATTGCTGAAAAACATTCTTTTTGCAGTATGGAAGAAAAGTGAGCGGGAAGCACTTAAACTGGCTCAGTACGTGGCCTTGTGCACATGTGGCCCTGGGCCGGCCCTTCCAGAGCCCCCGGCAAACAAACCAGCTTTAACAGGAGGGAACGTCGGTTTTGGTGTGAGCTCCAGGAGACGGCAGCCCGGAGCCGTGCTTGACTCCGAGGTCCCCGGCGCAAGCGTGAAACTGAGTGAGGTGTCCCGACACACGAGAAGCCTTGCACGCTATCGCTTCCAGGGATGGCAATCTGTTGATTGCCAGGAGTTAAGAGGCTGTGCCGCCGCACGCAGGCTTAAATATTGGTCTGTGATTTAGACCCGTGATTTAGAAGGACCCCAAGCAGCAAAGACATGAAGTTGTTGGGATCTGGTCGGAGTTGTAAGTGCAGTTACTCCTGTTAATACGCCTTGGAGTGGCTGGTGACAGGACAGGCTGAGACAGAGCTCCTCCCCTGCCTACCGTGCTAGAGTCTTACCCGGGTAAAATAAAACCGCATCTATTTGTGGTAGGGAACATCCTCCCGTGGTGTATTGCGTGAGGAGGTTTGGGTGGAGAAGGGGAAAAAAGAAAGCTAAAGTAGCAGCGAAGCTACAGGTAACGGTCACAAGTGTGCGCGGCTGAGACTGGAGTGACACCAACGCGGTCTGGTGAGTAAAACGGCCCACAAACTTAGGGGCACTTTCTGGGCTTTTATAAAATGCTGTCGAATAAAGAGCTGAGGGAAACCAGCAGCAGGGAGTTAAAAGCAGAAGGCAGCTCTCTCTTGTTGAAGAGCATCCACAACGGTGTTTCCTAAACCTCGGTTCCTTTCCCCATATTCCTAAGGAAACAGGCACTTGGTTTTAAGCTGCCACGCCTGCTTCTTGGAAAGCAACCTCTGCTCCTCGTGTGCAGGAATTTCCACCAAATCCCTGTTTGCTGGACGGGAAAAACGTCTGGAGTTCCCGCTGTGCTGCCCCACCAGAACCCTTGCTCGCGCACCAGCCACGTGCCCAGGAACCAGGAGCAAAAGCCCACCGTGTCCGATAGCTGCGTGACCACCACCCTCTCTTCTCCACCATCCTCCTCCTCCCAGCCCCTACCCAGCCCCTCCGCTCCGCAGGGATGAGATGCAAACGGACTTGTAGATGGAGAGCTCCCGGTGAAGGCTGGTCCTCAGCTCCTCCAGTTCCTGATTCTTGCGCTGCTGGAGCTGGACCCCGTTCTTCAGCTCCTTCAGCCTGTCTTCCAGCTCCTCAACCTGCTCCTGGGGAGTAAGAAGACGAGAGCGGATTAGCCGGGGGAGGAAGGCTGGCTGTGTCTGCGCTCAGCCGCTGCCCACGCTCTCCCAGGGATCTGCCTGTCGGCGGCATTGGCTTGGACAAAGCCAGGCTGACGGCTGGCTAACCGCTGTCTTTAAAAAGTTCAGAAGAAAACGCTTTGTTTTATTTCAAAGGTGGGAGCTTGGGCTGGGATGCGATGCACTGGGTACACGGCTTCTCGCGGCTGGTTGGTTTTTCCCCGAGGCCACTTTACATGTGTTTTGAGAAGCTGTCAGAGCTGCATAAACCTGTGAGTCAGGAGAAGATAAACAAGGAATTGGGGAAAAAAAAAAAAAAGCAGAGGCACATCAGGGATGCCCCAAAGTGCTGTTCTCCAGGGGAGAGCGGACCCTGACGTCCAAGAGGAGCGGCGTCATGGGCGCTGGTGACCTGGTCCCCAGCTCAGCAGGGAGGAGAAGCGATGGAGGGGGGACGCCAGCTTCCAGAAGCCGCGCAGAGCCAGGCTGGGAGGAGGCAGCGATTACGAGCCGAGAACAGGGAGTGTTGAAACGAGGAGATTAATTGTGGAGCCTCTTTGCCAAATGTGCTCTTGCAGATATTGAATTGCCTTTTCTCTCCGGACAAGGTGCCGGGGGGGCGATGCCTGGCACGGCCAGAAATAACCCTTGGGAGGCAGCCCGGCTCCTGGGCTGCGGGCAAAGGAGATGAGACCCTTCCTGGCAACGGGAAGGGCAGGATCTGCCCCGCCAGGGCTGGGGTTTTAAAGAAAAGCCACCTTCAGTTAAAACTGATTTTTCCAAGCACCTTAGCTCAGTGAAGCGCGCCTTAGTGCAAGCTGTGGGAAACACACAGTGCCTGCGCTCAGCTCTGCCGCCAGCCCGCTCTGGGAAGGAACCCCCCGTCCCCTCCTCATCGCTGCTCGCTGGGGCGGCGTCAGAGGGGCACGTCGAGATCAGGTGAGGACATAACCAGGAGAAAGCTTTTTCTGGCAGCTCCTCTGGTGAACCCCCAGCACTTTCCCACCGCATCCCCGTAGCCTCAGGTTTGCCCTTCGCCCGGCCTGTGCCAAGGCAGGGGATATCCCACCTCCTCACCCTCCTCATCCTCCCTGCTCCTCCCCTTTGCCCTATGAGCGAGACCTTCAGCATCCACATTTCACTGGCTGCTCAACTCCCCCCTCTCTAAGGCGCGAGGGATGCCCAGCCGGGGCACGTACCCGGTACTGCCCGACCTCTTCGTCCCGCTTCTGCTTGACGAGGACGATCTGCTCCTCCAGGCTCCGGTTCTGCAGCCGCAGCCGGCTGACCTCCCCCTGCAAGGGCCGCAGGGCTTCCTTCATCCCCTGGATCTCCCCTTGCATCTCCTGCAGCGCCTTCGCCCCCGCCTCACGTCTCTCCAGCAGCCACAGCAGCTGGGGCTCGTAGTGCTCCTCCAGACCCCGCCGGCTCTCCGCCACGAAGCTCTCGAACTCCATGGAGAGCCGCCGGCTCTCCTGCAGGTACAGGTTATCCTGCCGACACGGCGGAGCCTCCAGCCTTTGCCTCAAAACCTCCTTCTCCTTCTCGCAGGTCTCCTTCAGCCGGGACAGTTCGCCAGAGAGCTGCCCGGCCTGGGTCTCCAGCTCGTCCCGGTAAGCAGCGTGCTGGGAGAGGTCGTGCCGCCGGCTCTCCAGCTGGTACTGGCAAGCCACGCACTCCTTCGTCACCTTGAAGAGCTTCTGCTTGATCTGCCGGATCTCATCCTTCAGGTTGTCCCTCTCCAGCTCCACCTTGGCCAGCAGCCGGCAAGCCGCCTGGATTTCCTCGTGGGCATGGCGGATCTCCTGCAGCGCCGGCTCCCGGAGCTGGGCCAGTTCCGCGATCAGGCTGTCTCGCTCCTTCTCCAGCTGCTCGACGGCTTCGATGCACTCTTGGAAGTAGTCACCCAGCTCCTCAAGGGTCAGGCACCGACTCTCGGCCCCATCCGCGTCCAGGGGGCCGCCTGCTCCCTCTGCATCCATATCCAGCGGGACCCCTGCCCCGTCTGCGTCGGCTGGGATCCCTGCCCCGTCTGTGTCCATGTACAGTGGGATCCCTGCTCCCTCTGCATCCACGTCCAGTGGGATGCCCGCCCCACCTGCATCCACATCCAGCGGAACTCCTGCTGTGTCCATATCCAGTGGGATTCCTGCTGCATCCACATCTAGTGGGATTCCTGCTGCATCCACATCCAGCGGGATTCCTGCCGCATCCACATCCAGCGGGATCCCTACTCCTTCTGCATCCACATCCAGCGGGATTCCTGCCGTCTCCACATCCAGCGGGATTCCTGCTGCATCCACATCCAGCGGGATTCCTTCCACGTCCAGTGGGATCCCAGCCCTGGCCGCATCCTTCTCCAGCTGGGCCCCTGGCACGTTTAGCTCCAAGGACGCGTCCCCGCCGTCTGCCTGCAGCTCCCGGCAGGCGTCTGGGCTGTCCCGGTGCAGGGGTGTCACCCCCGCACCCACTGCCGGCTCCAATGGGCTGCGCGAGAGGTCTGGACACGGAGCAGCGCCTGCAGCCGCTCCCTGTGGCGCTGAGGATGCTCCAGCTTCATCCAGCTGCAGCTCTGGAGAGGGCTGGGGCTCTGCCATCAGGTCCCTGGAAAGGAGAGGAGACGTGAACCAGAGCAATGAGTTTAACAGGTCTCAGCCCTTCCCCTCCGCCCCACCAGATGCAGGTGACCCGCAGCCGGCCGAGCTGGGGTGCTCTTGCTGCGGCCCCGCTGCTGTGACCGTCCCCGTGCCACCCACGGGCTGTGCGCGCTGGGCAGGGGTGCGCTTGCCCGCTCTGCTGACAACTCGGACCCAAGCTGTCACCTCTGGCATGGGGCAAAACAGGGAAGAAAACCCTCTGGAAGTGACCGGCTGCGACGCAGGAAGAGCGAGGGATGCAAACACGGACCCCAAAACCGAGAGCCAGCGGGAACTGCCACTGCCACGGCCGGCGGCACCGGTGTGACCGGCGTGGGCGCTCCCAGTAAAACTTGCCGGGATTTTATCCACGTGGCATAACCTCACGGCAAGGGAATGCGCTGCTGAAGCGCAGGCGGGCTGCGAGGTGGCCGAGACGGAGCAAAGCACCGCGCGCGCAGCGCCCAAGCGAGCGGCAGCTTCTGCAGCAGGAGCTTTGCAGAGTCATCCAAGCCTGCCGTTACCCCAGCCCCGGCACCTGCCGCCGCCGCACGCTCGCGCTCTCGCCTTCGCCCGGGCGCTTTCGGGGTGGGATGGAGAGGACAACCCTTGGGGACGAGCCGAGGCTTTTCCTGCCGCTTCCAGGAGCCGGTGGGTTCGCGGGAGGATGCTCTCACCTCCCGGCCACGCCGCTGAGCTCATGTCTGGTCATCCCCCAAGGAATGAGCGCGGGCTGGCACTCACCCTCGCCTCGCAGCCACGGCTTTAAGGAAAGAACGGATTTTCGCCGGTACTTTCTCTCCTAATAAGGCAGTTTTCGGCGGCGATGACACATCGCAGCCTCGGACCCAACGGCCCATCGGCCGGAGAGGGGGCAGTGCCCGGGAAGGTGGGGAAAGGGCTCAGCTCGGGTTTTCTTTGCCCTCCTCCGGTGCCAGCCGTTATTTTTCAAAGTTCTCGGCTCTGCATTGCATCGGCGGGGCAGGAGGGGAGGCCGCCCATCCCGCTGCCACAGCGGGGTGTGGGGACTCGCTCCCACCCGCCACCCCTCACCCGTGGCCCCCCCAGCACCCCTGGGTGCCCCGAAGGGGACGCGTGTATCCCCCCCCCACTGCGGGGGTCCAGGGATGCTCCCCGCGTGCTGAACCCCACATCCTCCCCACCCCATCCCCGCACCCAGGGTTTGCTGGCCCCGCGCCCCCCACCTAGCCAAGGGTCCTGCGCCCACGGGACCCCACGACGGACGCGAGACCCCTCTGCGCTCCCCCCCGCTCGCCCCGGGTGGGCGCTTACCTTCCTCCCCGGGAGCCCAGCGCCTCCGGCTCTGCGCTGCACAGGGGCTCAGCATGGGGCGGGGTGGGGGGGGGGTTATTAATAAACAGGGCTGGAAATCAGACTCCCCGGAGCAGCCGCTTCGCCCGGCCACCGCCTGCGGTGCCAGCTGCGGGGCTGCCTTCCTCCGCCCCGGGAGGAGGAGGAGGGGGAGGAGGAGGAGGAGGGAGAGGGCGGGGAAGGCCAAGCCGCCCGCATCCTTGGCAGAAGCAGCCGCATGGGCCGGCCGCAGCCAGTCCGCATCCCCGGGGAGCGTCCCTCGCAGCCCCCCAGCCCGCTCCGGCTCTTCCCCCTCGTGATTTAAGGTGGAGGCTGGCTTTGTGTCCTCACACCCTCGCGGTCCCCCGGCTCTGGGGGGTCCTTCCCGGGAGCCGCGGGGCCCCATCCAGCCGGGATCCTGGGGTGGGATGGGGACAGCCGGGATGGGGACAGCGGGGATCCTGGGCAGGGATGGGGACAGCCGGGATATTGGGGTGGGATGGGGACAGCAGGGATGGGGACAGCTGGGATCCGGGGCAGGGATGGGGACAGCGGGGATATTGGGGTGGGATGGGGACAGCGGGGATGGGGACAGCTGGGATCCTCGGCAGGGATGGGGACGGTGGGGATGGGGATGGTGGGGATGGGGACAGCCGGGATCCTGGGCAGGGATGGGGACAGTGGGGATGGGGACAGGGGGGATGGGGACAGTGGGGTGCCTGGGCGGTGTCCCCTGGCGCTGTGCGGAGTTCGCCTGCAACGCCTGGAGCTGGGAGGGGAAACGCCGGAGGATGCAGCGCATGGTGGCCAAACGCTGCGGCCTCGTCCTGTGTGCGGAGCGGGGTGCGGGATGGTGCTGGTGTTTATGAAAGCACGTTACTGTAGGAAACACCAGCGCCTCAGGGTTCTGGAGGTGCCCCGGCCGGCCCCGCAAACACCCCGGTAATGGCAGAGCGCGGCCTCCGCTTCCCCTTCCACCCGTGACGCCGTCCCCGCCACCCTGTTCCCCTCTGTTTTGGGGATGGAGCAGGCGCCGTGTCGCTCTGCTGCCGTCGCTGCCCACAGCCGTGGTTTTCCGCCCCTGCTCGCCCGCCGTCCCCGCGGCTCTGCTCCCGCCGTGCCCGTGCCACCCCGCGGCACCCCGACGCAGCCCTTCGGCGGCTGTGTTATTAGCGTCTATTTGTATAAAATGCATATTTTAGAGATATTGCCATGTTGGCACGGGTGCAACGGGCCGGGGCAGTGGCCCAGCGGTGGCACGGAGCCAGAACCAACCCAGCCTACCTCTGCCAGGGCCCGATCCTGCCCGCTGCAGCTCAGGAAGTCGGCACTGGCCGCTCAGGAAGTCGCCAGCTTACGCACCCCGAAATCGCCCAGCGACGCGTGCCACGGCTTGCAACATCACCCAGTGCCACCCCGTCCCCACGTCACCGACACCGTCACCGACACCTTGCCCGTGCCTTGCTCGCCACCAGGCCGCCAAAGTCAGGTTTAAAATAACTGCGCTTGCCCATCTCCCAGGACAGAGCTTTAAAAGGCAAAGGGAGATTTGGGTGCGCTTTCCCTTTTTTTTTTAATCCTGTTGCTTTTTTCAGCACGACCCACCTTCTTTTTCTCTCTTTTTTTCCATAAAGCACTGAGACTTTTGGCTCAAGGGAAGAGGAATGCTGTTAATTCGCACGAGTCGCGTGTATAAATATATATCTCGCGCCGGAGCTGCCAAGGGGAGAAATCTGCGGGTCGTGTGGGCTGGGTCCAACAAACCCTTGTAGGGACGGAGGGGCCGATGGCGGCGGCGCTGGCAGGCTGGGGCTGGGGTTTATCTGATGAGCTGCCAAGGGCGGGGTGGGGAGTGAAGAGGCTCAGCTGTTCCCCGCTCCGTAAGAGGATACCCCGGCCCCGGCGCCGGGCTGTTTTGTGGATATAACCAGGCAACGGCCGGCTCGGGTGTCAGTGCCCGGACCCCGATGCTCTCGGCAGAGCCTGGCCGGCCGCGGACACGCGTTGGGTCCTGCCGGCATGGAGAGACGCCGTCGTGCGCGAACCGGCGTGGACTTTGCTCCGGCAAACAGAGCTGGCAGGGAGTTATCGGCGGCGCTGCCGGAGGGGAAAGCGAGAGGCAGGAGAGGGTTTGAGAGAGAAAATGTTCCGGCTGTTAGAATCAATGGCGCTGGCTCCGGGCGCTGCTCTGCCCCGCCGCTGCGGCGTCCCCGGCACGGACCCGGCGAGCGGCTGAAGGGGCTCAGGGGGAGCCAAGAGCAGCTGGGGGTCACTTCGCTCCCCTGCGGTGACCTGGTGCTGGTGCTGCCGTCCCCGTTCCCGGTGGATTCTTCCTTCCCGTCACGCGTGGCAGACCTGCTCCCAGGGCAGGGACGGAGCCGGCACCGCGGCCTCACCACCTTGGCACCACCATCTTGGTGTCTCCACGCTGGCACCGCCGCGGCCGCTCCGGCTCCGTCCCCATGCTGTCCCCTCACAATCCCGATGGACAATGTGATGTTCCGGGGGGGCTCGCCCGGCCTCGGGGCCTCCTTGGCCAGGGGTTCCAGCAGCATCGGTGGCACCGCAGGGCACCCATCCTGCCCAAACCCCAGCAATGAGGAGGTGTAGCGGTGGTGACCCGGGGCCACGCTGCCGGCCCGGTGCCCTGCGCACGTGGCTCGCCGCAGCTCTGTGCTGAAGGTGCCGGGGGGATCCGGCTGCGGCAGGGCGAGCGGTGCGGGATCTGGCCCCTCGCGCATGGGAGCTGCAATCTGATCTCGGGGGGGAAAGTGTGATTCATCGCCGGAGCCGGGAGCGCGTCCAGGGACAGATCCTGGCTCGGAGGACGGCGGCACCGTGCGTGCGCTCGTGCCCTGCAAGGTGGCCCCTTCGCCCCGGCCGTAGAGGCCGTGGCTGTGTGGGGACGGCACGCGGGGATGTTTGCCCAGGCCTGGGGAGTGGGATGCCGCTGGTCCCTTGGGAACAGCCTGGATTGCCTCGCCTCTTGCCTCAGTTTCCCCGGCTGGGAGCTGGGGGTGGCCCCCGCCTTGGGGCCCGCCACCCGTGGTGATGCAGGGCTGCCGTGGGGATGCCGCTGTGGGAGCCGGCACAGGGTGGGCACCGCGGTCGAGTCCCAGAGCTGGCACCTCATTACGCGCCCGCCATGGAGATGCCGGACCCGCCGCAAAACTCCAGGCGCACTGGTCTGGGCAAAGAGGCTCGGGACAAATCCTGTGGGAGGGAGGCGAGGTCGCCCAGCGGGGCTGGAGGAGGAGGACGAAGAGGAGCACGGCATGGGCACGTGCCCAGCTGGGACAGAGATGAAAGGGGGAGCCCAAAAATGCCATCCACCCCGCAAGGACCTTGGGAGCTGCACGGGAGCGGGGCCAGACCCTGCTCCCCAGCCACAGGCGCCGGCGGCTCCCGCTTATCTGGGAGCTGGGTCCCGCTCTGCCCCGCGGCGAGGGGGGACGAGGAAAGCGCCCTTCCTGCTGTCGCTGCTCCCGAGGGAGACGCCGGCCCAGCCAGGGGAGCGGAGTGGGGACGAGTTGGGGTCCGGCTGCAGGGATGGAGCGCCGGAGCCCCCACCAGCGCACCCACTCCCGCCCTGCGCTCCTTTGGCTTTGTCTTCGCTCTGCCTGGATACCGGGCTGTAAACGCGCGCAGACACCAGCTTTCAAACGTTTCCCTCCAGCCTGCCTGGCCCGGCAGCTCCCACCGCAGCCCCTGCGTGCGCGAGTGCCACCCCGCGCCCCTGCGTGTGCCACCCCGCGCCCCTGCGTGCATGTGTGCCACCCCGCGCCCCTGCGTGTGCAAGTGCCACCCCGCGCCCCGGGCTCACGGGCGCCGCAAGCTGCGCTCGGCCACGCTCCTGCGATGCCCACCATGGTGTGTGCGTGTGCACGTGTCCGTGTGCGTGTGCACGTGTCTGTGTGCGTGTGCAGGTGTGAGTGCGCACGTGCAGGTGCGTGCACGAACAGCCCCGCAGCAAGCAGCCATTACGAGTGACCCCGTTGTTAGCAGCCCTGCATGCTTTGTGACGGAGCTGGCGGGGTCGGGCACCATTGACGCCGCGGTGACGGACGCCCCGTTTGGGTGACATCCCTCTCTTCTCCAGCTCCCTCCCTCCTGGAGCTGCTGGCTGCCGGATTTCACGCCCCAGGTCCGGAGCAGCCGTGCGCCGTCAGCCCCGTCGGAGCCCACGGGGCACTTAGGGGGCAAAAGAGCCCACATGCCCGTGACGCCCCACGTGGCACCCGCAGGCCCCCGAGGCTGTGCTGACTGTCCGCGGGCTTTTCCTTCGTATTTCATCCAGGCGCTCCCACGGGAGCAGGAGCTGCCTGTCGTGGCCGCCTGGCTGGGATGCCGCAGGCGTGGGTGACGCTCCCGGGAGGCCGTGACAGAGCCGTCCCTTCCCAGTGGGAGCAATCACCGCTATTTATCCACCACCATCTCCATCCCAGCGAGGAGCCTTCGCCCTTCCGACGACATTTATGGCCCAGGCACCCTTTTGTAAAACCCAGCGAGCGCAGCGCTGGTTTGAAGCGTCGCAGCAACCAGTCCCCGTGTCGCAACGATCGCTGGCAGGGTCACCGCCGCCCGAGCGCCGGCGGAGAGGGCTCGTCGCTGGGTTTTTCCATATCCTGGGGCGAGCGACAAGGAGCAGCAGCTCCGGCTCCCATCCCCGCGGGAAGGATTGGGAGCGAGCGG
Source organism: Chlamydotis macqueenii (assembly GCF_036417535.1). Lineage (NCBI taxonomy): Eukaryota > Metazoa > Chordata > Aves > Otidiformes > Otididae > Chlamydotis > Chlamydotis macqueenii. The sequence goes on along the minus strand of NC_141577.1, from coordinate 1,403,763 downwards.
CTCCGCGCGGGGACGCAGCGGGGTGAGAAGTGGCACCCGCAAGGCTCAGTGGGGCCGGGGCGGCCGCGCGAGGACCTTGTCCCCGCCACTCCTGAGCGCCGGAGGCGTTAATGAGTAATGAGGGAGCAGCCATCCCTGCAGCTGCCCCGGTGAGGGGAAGGCAGCGGGGGCAGAGGACGGGCTCAGCACACCCCGACGCGCCGGCTGCACCGCGCTCCTGCCGTCCCGGCGCGAGGGCCAGGAGCTCGGGCGGCCGATGTGTTTTGGCACCCTCAGGCGCCGTTTGGGATCTCAGCTCCCAGGGATCAGGCATGGGGGGCTCTTAGGGCACATGGCAGCCCCCCTGCCTCTCTGCCTCCCCTCCGTGTGCCCCTGCCTTGGCCTCGCGGGAGCTGAGCTCCAGCCGGCCGCTTCTCCCCGCGAGGCGCCCGGCATCCTTGTGACCATCTTGGCCGTGCGAGCGGAAAATGAGTTATCCAGCTGGGTACCCCGGCACGCTGCCGGCGCTGGAGCTCTCTGGGGAGCGCTTTCTGGGGCTCTGCACGGAGGGCTGCTGCTTTCGGCAGCCCCTGGACGGGACGGTAACGGAGGGAAAGCTGAGGACGACCTTCCTCTTCGCCTTCCTCCTCTACTTTCCTCGCCCATCTGAGGAGAGCTCTTCCCGGAGGGTAATGGCCGCGCTCCCTCGGCTGCGATTATTTGGACAATGCCCCATAACTGTGCGCAAACATATTCTGCAAACTGGTTCTGCCGCCACCCGAGGAGGGGCAAGACGTGGAAAGCAGGATCTTTTTTGGAGGCTAACGACTCGGAAGTTGGAGCCGGCAGTGGAAAGTCAACACGAACGCCCTAACTGGAGATTAGCTTTTCCCCAGCGCGGTTCGCCTCGACGCGGGTTGGCAAAGCCTTGGAGAGCAGCGGGGCGCTCCGTCCCGGCCTTGGGAAGGAGCTGTTCCCCTGGGATTGTGGAAGGGCAGGGAGCTGCCGGGAATCGCTGCCCGAATGTTTCAGCGCTCATTTAGGCCTCGAGTCCGGGTTCAGGGGGGTGAAGTGGGGGGAACGAGAGGCAGAGACACAAAAGCCCAGCGAGCCCCAGCCCTTCCCAGGCATCGCCCCGAGTTCGGTGTCGCGTGCCCATCCCCGGTCGCTGGTACCACTGCACAGCAGCAGGGTGCTTGGGTTTGCAGAGCCCACGAGAGACGCGGTGCCCAAATCCCACAGGAGACGGCACCGTGCTGGGAAGCTCGTGGGATGGAGGAGCTTCTCGCTTTATAAACGCTTCTAGTCATTTCCAGCGGCTGGCAAACTCCTCCGGGCAGGCGGCCAGGCCCTTGCCAGCCTCCGGGAAGGATGCGGCTTAAACGCAACGCTGCAGCTTTTCACATCAGGACACGCATCCGCGCAGGGACCTGAAAAGACGGGAGCGTGGAAAAGCGGTGGAAACCACCTGTTTTCTTGCCAGGGCCACAGCCTCTGGCTTTGCTGCGTGTCCTGGCCATCGACCCGCTTGCTGCCGGGAGACATCACTGCTCTGGCCCAGGCTCCCGTGCATCCCGCTGTCCCCTTGCAGCCGGATCCACGCATTCATGCTCCTGTGCAACGCAGGCTCGCAGCAAGAGGTGAAATCTTTTCGGAGCGTGGCTGCCATCGCCGGGCCAGCTCCCGGGAGCTCTCAGCTCCCAGAGCCACATCAAGCGCCCGAGCGTTTCGTTTTCAGGAGCTCGTTTATTGTCAGCGACAAGAAGCCGTGCAGCGCGGGGTGTTTCACGGGAGCATGCCGGTGGCCTCAGGTGCGCGCAGGTCGGCCGCTCTTCGGGAGCTGCTGTGTCCCCGCGGGCGCTGCCGTCGGCGGTGGCACAGCAAGCGTCACCCTCGGGCCCGGCAGGTGAGGAACCGGTGGTGGCTGCGGGGAAGAGGGCAAGGGCAGGACACGGCCAGCGGCCCCGGCTCCTCTCCAGGGACAGGGACAGCCACCCCTGCGGGTCTGCGGGACACGGCTCCGGGGGTGACGATGCTCCAACTCCTCGCTCCCGTCCCGCACAGTTTAGCTCCGGTGCCCTCAGCACCACGGGAAGGGTGCGGGGGCGGGGGGGGGAGTCCCAAGTGTCCCCGCACGCTCCTCCCACGCAGGGTGCGGGTTCCGAGGGAACAAAGCCGGGACCCACCCGGAGAGGGGGCACCCAGGGGACCCTGGTAGCCCCGAGGAGGAGGGCGCAGACCCCCCCCACCCCCGCAACCGGGGCCACCTGCGGGCGGGCGGAGGGCCGGGGGGGGGAGGCGGGGGCCGGTGCGGGCGGGGCCTCCCGCAGCCTCGGTCCCGCCCCGCAAAAAAACTTTCCGTCGGCGCCGGGCGCTCGGCGGGAGCCCGGAGCGGGGGTCGGGGTTACAACCGGAACCGGGCGGGCCCGGTTCTATGGGCAGCGGCTGGCGGCGGTGCGGGGCGGTGCGGGGCGCTGCCCGCCGCGGCCATGTCCGCCCGGCCGGCACCTGCGGCGGGCGGCGAGCGGCAGCCGGAGCGGGGCGGCGGCGGCGGCGGCGGCGCGGCGGAGAAGGCGGCGGAGAAGGCGGCGGCGGCGCCCCCCCCCCGGCGGAGGAAGGCCCGGGCCGGCTCGCTGCGGCGGGCGCTCAGCTGGCTGCGGGGGCGGCGGCGGAGGAAGGGCGGCAGCTCCCCGGGAGGGGCCGAGGGCCGAGGTGAGCGAGGGGCGAGGGGAGGGGTCGGGGGGGCGGCCGTGCTGGTGGGCAAGCAGAGGGCACGGTGATGGCCGGAAGGAAGGCGAGGTGGTGGCCGTGGAAGTGGCTGAGGAGGGGTCGGGGTGGTGGGCAAGGAGGGGTCGAGGTGGTGGCCGAGGAGGGGTCGGGGTGGTGGGCAAGGAGGGGTCGAGGTGGTGGCCGTGGAGGTGTCACGGTGCTGGCCATGGTGGTGGGCGGGGAGGGGTCACGGGAGTGGCCACTGAGGTGGCTGAGCAGGGGTCAGGGTGGTGGCCAAGGTGGGGTCACAGTGATGGCCAAAAAGGAGTCAAGGTAATGGCCATGGAGGCGGCCAAAAAGGGGTCACAGTGGTAGTCAAAAAGAAGGCGAGGTGGTGGCTGTAGAGGTGGCCGAGGAGGTTTTGGGGTGCTGGGCAACAAAGGGTCACAATGGTGGCCGTTAAGGTGGGCAAGGAGGGTTCAGGGTGGTGGCCATGGAGGTGGGCAAGGAGAGGTCATAGTGGAAGCCAGGGCGGCTGTGGAGTGGCCAAGAGGGGTCGCAGTGGTGGCCGAAAAGGAGTGGAGGCGGTGGCCATGGAGGTGGCCAAAGAAGGGTCTCGTGGTGGCCAAGGAGGGGCAGAGGCGCTGGCCGTGGTGGCAGCAGCCGTGGCTGAGGGGCGGCGAAGGAGGTGATGGCCCTGCTGGTGGCCACAGCGGCTGCTGCTGCGGCGGCCGCAGGCCGGATCCGGCAGTTCCCGGCGCAATCTCGTCCCTGCCCCGAGGGCTGGTGCTGGTTCAGTGGGTAGGTTCTCTCTGCGCTGAGTCAGAAGGTCACCGGGGCTGAGGGAAACCTGGAGAGACGCCAGCCGCTGCTGCCTCCTCCTCCTCCTCCTCCCGGGCAGGGTGTTTGCGTGCTCCAGGTGTGGCCCTTCCTGTCCTTGATACGGCCCCTGTAACCCGGCCGCGTCCCTGCCACCTTGTGTTTCGGGGATCCCTGGGCTCAGCCCAGCCTCCCGTGGGCCGGGACCGTCGGCAGAGCCGTGGGCGGTGGCGTGTCTGGTCACGCTCGTCTCCTCGGCGCGGTTGCGTTGCAGTAGCAGGCGTCCCGGCGAGGCTGCAGTCGCCGGAGGAATCGCCTGGTGCAGCGGAGAAACGCTCGAGCCTCTCCCGGCCCGTGATATCGGGGACGTCGCCTGCGTCACGCCAGTGCCCTCGCCGCGGGGCAGCTCCGGCGGGGACGTCACCGCGCTCTTGCCAAGGGAGAGGCCACTTCCGCAGCACCCAAACGCAGCCGAGTGCCGTCGCCTGGGACTTTCTGCCTCGGTGTGCCGCGGGGAGTGAATTTCCAGGCGTCCGGGGCTGCGCGCAGGCGTGTTGCTGCCGGGAGGAGCGCACAGATATCTGTGATAGGAGAGGAGCGGCGGTGGAAAGGGAAAAGGGTCCTGGGGAGACGCCGAGCTCTGCGCCAGGCCCGTCGTTGGATGCTGCTGGTGCCGCCCTCCCGGCTCGCCCTGCGTGGACGCCGCTGCTGCGGCCCCGGCGCTGAAACCTGAGCAGAAAAAATGAGATGTGCCGGAGCATGTGATGTTCCTCTTCGCAGCGCAGGAACTTCCCTGACAGCTCTGCCAGCCTTTTTTATTTTTTTTTAATTGTTTTTTTTTTTCCTGAGGTTGTAACATTCACCAGCTAATCCTCAAAATGCGAAGTCACTGCCCATGACAGTCACGGCTCGGGTGCCTCCAGCCCTCTCGCCGCGCCGTCCCTCGCAAGCGCGCCCCGCCAAAGCAGCCTGCCGCTCGTGTCGGCCAGGGCTCCGTCGCCATGCTGCCGCCGAGCCGTGCAGTCAGATATCCGCTGCGCCGAGCACCCGCTGCAGTCCATGCTGGTGGTGGAGGGGCTGCGTGGAGCCATGGCCGGCCCCGGGGCTGCGGGACCCTTCCCCTCGGCGCTGTGGTTTTGGTTGTGCTGGTAGCCCACAGCGTCCCGTTTGGGACGGGAGGTGCCACGTTCCACCGCGTCACCGCTCGCTCGCTGGCGTGCAGCGGGGCCGCAGCGCGGATGTGCAACAGTTGCGGCTTGTGTGCGTGGCTGAGTCACCCTCCTCGTGCTTCCAGTGTGCGGAGCGCGCCGGGAGCCCCACCCTGCCTCACCGCCTCCGGCCTGGCCGCGGCCTCGAGCGTCCTCAGGACACCGCCGGCACGCGCCGGGGTCACCAGCATCCTTCCCCGTGAAATGGGAGATGACGCTTCCCTGTATGACGGCAGTCAGGATGCCTCGAGCGGCAGTTTGGGCTGAGCTATGGAAATGGAAGGAGTGCCGGCTCCGGCGGTGCCGAGCGCCAGCCGCTTTCCGAAGGCGGCTGCGGAGCCGCGCGCTGGAGCCGGTGGCATCGGCCGCCACTGCACGTGGCTCTGACTGCCTGGAGGCTGCGGCGGCCTCGCTGCCGACACCACGAGCCCTCGCGCAGCAGGAGCCGGCCTGGTCCCGCCCCAGCTGGGAATTGTTCCAAACATCAGCTGGGAGCGTAGAGGAAGGGCGCAGTCGTCCTGCTCCCGGGTGGGTTCCAGGCCTCCTCTCCGGCCGGGAGCACCAGCGGCTTTATGCCGAGCGGGGGCCGGCTCCATCCCAGCTGGAGGCCGAGTCCTCTCCCGTTTCCCAATGGGACGCTTGGCCCCGCCTGGGCGGACGGGCCCCGCTGGCTGCAGCATCCCCTTTTTGTGCCGGTGCAACTCTCTCCCGTGAGGTAACTCCTGCTGCGAGCTGAAACTCCCCGTCCTGCTTCGGGCACCTCCGTGGCCCCATCCCCATGGTGTCCGAACGCCTTGCGACTCCTCGTGTCTGCGAGTGGCTTTAGTCAGTTTTTGGCTCCCGCTTTATCCGTTTTTTGCAAAATTCTTTGTAATTCCTTCACTGGGAATCGATGTTCCAGAAATATTAAATTAGGCTTGGCTTTTTTTTCCCCTTTTGATCCCAGCTTAGGCCGGCAGCAGCAGATTTCCTGAGGAGGGGGGACACTGGTGTTAAAAATAAAGCTTTAAACGTGCGCAGCTGCTTTGTAACATCAGCAAGCGCTTGTGGAAACCGCGCGGGGCGGCTTCGCCATGCGCGTGGGGCAGGGGCTGGGCTGCGGTGGGGACCGCGCCGACAGCGCCGGGCTCGACGCCCTGGGGTGAGTCCTTGAGGGAATTTGGGGCCGGGCTGTCCCCGTGTGTTGCTGTGGTAATAACCAGGATGTGAAATCTCCCCGGACGCTCGATTTCCTGCGTCCCCCGCTGCTGCGCGGCACGTGGTTTGGTGTCAACGCGGGCTTTGTGTTTTAGTCCCTGGCTCAACGCAAAGGGGGCAGGCGAGGTGTAGGCACTGCTGCCCCCCCCCGCCTCCCCCTCCCCGGGATTGTTCCCGTGCGTGCGTGGGAATGAATTTTGTTAATCTGCGCGCGGCAAAGAGTGACGCCTCAGAAAATGTGAGCAGCAGGAATCCCCTGGCTGGCCCGAGCTGGCCGGGGCGAGCGGCTCTGCGAACAAAGAGAGGTGTGTCCGCAACCGCAGCTATTCCACCTGGAGACAACTGGAAGAATTACTCTTGCAAATAACGTTCCGTAAGATCCGATAAAACTATTTCACCGGAGTCGTATTTCCCTGTAGAAGGAAGGTCTTATTTCATAAGACAATATCATCATTGACTCCGACTCCGGCAGCGACGGGAACATAAGCCGCCGGGAGGTGAAGAGCTGGGCGACGGCGAAGTGAAAAAGCGTTTCGCTGCCAAGCGGAGCCGGAGCCCTGGGCCGGTCCCCACGGATAAAAACAATTCCTCACCCGGAGTGGGGAGCTGAGCTCCCTCCGCGTCTGCGGGCTGGAGCTGTCGCTGTCGTCGGCAGAGCCGGCCTGGACTCCGGCTGGAGCAGGAAATCGTTTGCAAAGCTCCTGGTTATGTATTTCTGTTAATGATTGGGGATCTCCAGCCGGGTTTGTGTCACCTTTGCCTCGCTGAGCTGTACTTCCCCGCAAGGGCAGTGAGGGCTGAATTCCTTTCTCGTTCCGGCAGCTCGGCTCCCGCTCCGCATTTGCTCGGCGAAGGGATCAGGTTCAGAAAGCACCAGGAGGGGCAGATAAAGCAGCGGGAGGGACGGATCCGGCACGGAGGGGTCCCCGCCACCCCACGCTCGGGCTGGCCGGCCTGGCCGAGCGAGCGCGTGATTCGGGGGCGATCAGATGCGCTGGGAGTGGTCACGCCGCGATGATGAGATCTCTGCCTCCTGAGCAGCTTCCCCCCGGCTCCTTGGCGTTATCAGAGTCCTCTCCACGAATAAAACCGCAGGGTTCTGGCCCGGAGAGAAGGCTCTGCCTGCAGTCAGCATCTCTGGGCCCGGTTCCCCGTTCCCACCGGCCGCCCCGCGGCTGGCGTTGCGTAGCGTGCCCGCGGTGCCGGGAACTGCGTGCTGGGGAGGCTGCGAACGCTTCCCGTCCCCAGCCGCGCTTTCCCAGCGGATTTCTGCGTGCAGCCATTCGAACCCGGGACTGGGATGAAGGCCGAGAGCGGCCGGCTGGCAGCATGGCCTGTCTGTGGATTTCGGAGGGGTTTGCGTCCCGGGGCAGCCGCGGTGGTTGAAGTGGGGTCTGCTGGAGCTGCTGGGATGGAAACGTGGGGGCCAGGAGCAGCTGTGTTGCCACGTGGCTGCGTGTTACCCCGTTAGCCCCGTGCTAATTCTGGCACACGTGGGCTGTGCTGAGTTTTTGGGGCTCGGCTCCGGGCACCTCCGCGGCCGTGGCACGCTGCGGCTGGGGGTGGTGGCCGCGTTCGCTTGGCAGGTGCTGGTGTGGGGGGCGGCTGTTTTGGGAACCAAAACGGGGAAGTGTCTCGCTGTATCTGGGGCAGCCGCAGGCTCCAGCCTCCCCTTCCCTTGCAGGGAAGAGAAAGAGAAGCGCGTCACTGGGAGAACTGGTGTGTGCGGCTGCGGAGGAGCCCCCCGAGTCGCTGGGGAGGGGGAGCGGGCGGCACGGGGTTCTGTGCACCCGGGTTTGGAGCCGCTACGAGGGGACGTACGTCCCAGGGAGGCCCGGGAGGCGCTGGGCAGCGGGGGAAGCCCTGTCCCGGGCTGGAGATGCCCTTGCATGACCCAGCTCTTGCAGCTCGGGGGGAAAATAGTTTCCCGCTGGATCCCCCGTTCCCTCAGCAGCTCCCACAGCAGGCGGGGCAGCAGATGCGCGGGGACGCCGGTGCGGCCGCACCGTCCGTGGCACGGGAGGTCTCTGCCGTGCCGAGCTTGCCTTTCGGGCAGCAAACCAAGCTGCTGAGAAACGGAACCATCACCGTTTCCGCTGCGGAGACGGAGCCTGAAGTCCAAGATTAATTTATTGCCAATCACCTTGGAAGGTCAGGACAGAGCTGCCAGTCGATTTTTTTTTTTTTTTTGTTTGTTTGCATCATCTCTCCAGTTTTGTACCTTTCCCACAAAACCCTCCTTCCTATTTATCCCAGGCTTTGATGAATCACCTAAGGAACATAAACACTGCCAGCAGGAATTGCCCACTGCCTGCCTGGCTGACCCCTCCCTGCCCTCGCAGCGTTCGTTTAATGTTCTAATTAAAAATCAGGAGGGAAGGCTGGGCTTTGGCGGGGGGGGGCCAGGCTGGCGTACGTGTTTCGGAGCGGGCGATGGCGGGACGTGTCCGTGTGGCGTGGGCGGCTGTTGTTGCTTGCAGAACCCCACGCGGTTGGCGCGGGGGCTGGCGCGGGGAGCAGGGGGGCGCAGCCGGGGGGGCGTGGGAAGGAGGTGCCGGCGGCGGGAGCTGACACGGGTGCAGATGTCCGCGCAGTTGCGACTTGTCCCAGAGACGGGGGTGACGGTGGGGATGGTGGCAGGGGTTTAACGTCCCCCTACGGGCGCGTGGGCGCTCGCCCTGCGGTTGGGCAACGGCCGGACCCAGCCCGTGTCCTCGAGCGCTGTGCTCCAGTCCTGTTCTCGCCTCGGCCGTGCCGTGCCGGTCTTGGCTGGGGTGTGTCCCCGCGGGGCTGGGACCCCCGAGACCCCCGGAGCGGGGTCGCAGCGTCGGCTGTCGGAGCTGTGCTCAGGGACAGGCGGAAGCGGTGGCGGGTCGCTGGAGCGTGGCAAACTCCCCGGGGAGGTGGGAGCGGGGCGGGAGGTGAGCGCCGTGCCCAGCTGTCCTGACACTGGGGGATGTTTGGGGATGGAGGGTCTCCCCTTCGCCGCTTGGCCTGCTCGCGGCACCCGCGCGTCCCTGCCGGAGCGATGGGGCTGGGAGGGTGCTGTGGGATCCGACGGGTGATTCCGGCAGGCCCCTCCTCTCTGTCTGTACCATTGGCTCCGACACAGCTGCCTGCGAGCGCCGAGCTCCGCCGGAGCTGGCGATTGAGAAGCCGTCGTCTCCCGCGGCCTCCCGGGCCACGCCGGAGCTGGTCCGGCTCCGCCATGTAGCGCCTCGGCCTCCTCCACCCGGCCGTGGTGGAGGGCGAGGGCGGCCCCATGGGCAACGCGCACCGCAAGAGGGGCCCGGCGGGCGGCAAGGCCGGCTCCTCCTGGCCCTTTGGCCGCACCAAGAAGCCGGGGGCAGGTAGGAATGATGGGGCTGCCCGAGGGGGTCCTGGGCTCGGTGCCTTTTGGGGGATTGCGCCCGGAACGTTGGCTGCCCTGCGCTGCCCGCCGCGGCGTGGGGCTGGGCTGGACCTGAGCCGCCACAGCCGGGGGCTTCGCCCTCCCCGTGCTGGGTGAGGAGGGGGAGGCAGGATCAGACCCCTGGCCCCGGGTGCCGGAGCTGGGGAAGAACGCCCAGCTGCACGCAGGGGCCGCGCCGACACACCGGGCACCAGCCGTTGCCTCGCCCGCGCTATCGGGACGGAGATCGTCAGCTGAATTCGTTCCCAATTTGTTTTTTCTTAAGCGGTGTCGCAGCGGTTAGAGCAGGGACTGGGGGCTGCAGCATCGGCTCCTCCCTGGCCTCCGCTCCCATCCCGTGCCTCGGTTTCCCTCGCGGCGCCCCGGGGAGCTCGCCGCGCTCCATGTGTGTCTGTCTGTCCACGCGCCGATGGCTCCGCTTCTTTCTGCTCCGGTTCCGCGGATGCAGCTGGAAAGCCCCGGAGGAGGCTTGGGGCAGGGGGAGCCCTTTTCAGCGGGGAAGGGGAGCAGGGAAAGGGTCCCACGCCAGCCCGGACCCACACAGTGAACCGTCGCCCCGCAGGGTGCCCGGTCCCGGTGAGCTCCCCCCGCGGGGCGATGCGAGCAGGGGTGGGCTCTCGCCAATTTCCCTGCTGATGTTGAACCGTCCCATGTCCCCAGCCCTGCCTGCATCGGGGAGGGGGCTTGGCGGGCGCGTGGGCAGGGGTCCGGGGTCAGTAGGAGCGGGGTTATAGCGGGGTGGTGGGAACCGGGGGGGTTTTCTCCTGCCAGCCCCGCGGGATCCCCGGCCCCGCCGTCCCTTCTGCCCTTGGCGGCCCCGTTTCCCTCGGTCTTCGCAGTCAGCAGCTGCCCGGGTGCAGTGAGCCGAGCTGTCCGCGGGGTAAGCAGGGCCTGGGGTCAGCCGGGAGCGACCGCGTGAAGTGAAATGGCTTAGAGGGAGGGGGGCCGGGATGGGGAGACCCCACGGGCGCACGGGGAGAGGGTGCCGAAGCGCCCCGGCCGGCAGCATCTGCTGGGTGCCTGGGGAAACTGAGGCGGGAGCAGTTGCACCGGTTGCCCGTGGCCGCACAGGGACGGCGTCTCCCCCGCCGCAGGCTCTGCGCTGTCCTCCGCTCCTTGCTGGCTGGCTGCCGTCCCTCTCCAGAATCCCGTCCCTTCTCCGTTGCCCTGCCAGGCCTGGGTGCCCCTTGCCGGTCCCTGAACCAGGACCGCGGGGCTACAGGGGGATGTGTGCCGCCGCCGCTGCCCTTCCCCAGGAGCGGCCGGGAGAAGCCCGGCTCCGTTCGGGATGCCCCAAAACGGGTGCGATGCGGAGCCGTGCGATACGGCCGGGGCAGATCTTGCGGGGCGAGGGCCGGCGCTGGGGCCGAAGGTGCTGAGAAAACATGGGGCGAGTTGTGTTTGTTCTCTGCAGCGGCTCCATGGCAACGGCGCGGCCGGCCACAAAGCGAAAGAATTTGCATTGTGTCGCTTCAGCATTTCGGAGGGCGCAGCTGGGATCACCGGCTGGGGGCAGGGTGCGCCGGCACCCGCCGGACGGGCCCCCCGCTCGATCTCGGGGTCTTGCCCCTGCCCGTTACCCAGACCCTAGGTGCTGCTGGATTTTGGGTCAGAGGAAATTGCATGTTGCGGCAGCTGGACCAGTATCCCCAGTTCCCATCTCTGCGTCCCTGGGAGCGCCGTTTGGTCCCGCTGTGCCCACTGCCGGCAGGTCAGGCCCGGGCAGGCGTTGGCAGCCTCCTCTGTGCTTCTGCCGCGCACGGAGCGGCGCGGGCACCCACCGCCCTTGGATCCCGACGGACCAGAGCGGCGGTCCCGGGGAGAGGGTTGGCCGGGCAGGAGCCTGCGGAACACGGAGCTGCCGGCGAAGGTCCTTGAGCGCCAGGGAGACCAGAGCTCCTTATCGCCTCCTTATCTGGCCGGCCCCGCCAGGCCCTGCTGAGTCAGGGTGCAGGAACGTGGCGGCCGGCCAGGCTGTGCCCCGCAGAGTCAGCGGGGATGCGGCCGCGGCCAGCGCGGGGCTCCCGTGGGTGCGGGGTCCCCTGGCACCCGCGTCACCGTCGGTGGGCGCTGGGGCAGGTTGTAGGGGTAAACGTCCTGGTGGGAAGCAGGTCTGGGGAGAGGGGTGACCCTTGGCCGCGGGGCTCCCCGGCAGCGGGCACCGGTGGCTGCCGTGGCCGGGGGGCTGGTGGTTGAACCTCTCGGCAGCCGCAGCTCTTGCCGCGCAGCTCCGGGGTGGGCTGAGCTGCGCTGGGCGTCTTCTCTCCTTCGCAGCCGCTCTCTGTGCCAGACCCACGCTGGGCCGGCTCCGCAAACAGCCGGAGGAGCAGATAAGGGCAGGGGCCCACCCTGATGAGGGACACATCGAGATTTACTCAGGCGCTTTCTCCAGCCACCGGCACGCTGGCCTTGCCGGACTCGCCCGGGAGGGCTGAGCCCTTCCCGGTGCACGCTCCTGCTCCTGGAGCAGAGCTGGAGCAGGGAGGAGGTGATCCGTGGGTGTCCCGGGCAGGCAGCTGCCTCCAGCGCTCGGCTCCGACATGCCGAGCCGTGCCCGCTTGGCAGGCGCCCCGTCACCAAGAGGCAGGGACGGGACCTGCCGTTGTGCCGCTGGTTATCCCCCTCGCCCCGTTTCGGAGGGAGCCCCAGCTCCAGCTGACGGCTCCTCTCCCATCTCCTCCCCTCATCCCGCGTCGCCGTGTCCGTCTCCATCCCCGCTGGAGCATCGGCTGCTCCTCGGCCCTTCCTCGCCTGCCAGTGCTGCCGAGCGAGATCCGCGGGCGGGAGCGGGGCCGGGTGCTGGGCACAACGGTGGATCCGTGCACGGAAAAAACCTGCAAGGTCTTGTCCCTAATCCGTCTCCTGGACGCGCTCCTGCGTGGAGCCCAGTACCTGCTGTGACAGGCACGGCTGCCGTTTACCGAGCGCCCTCGGTACCCTGCAAACATGCCGGGCATGACGGCACGCGCCGCGGGGATGCAGCCAGCGCCGAGCGCCGCGGAGGGGAACCGCGCAGGCGCCGCGGCGGCATGCGCGGGAGCTGGAGGAGAGGACACGCGGGGAAGGTGTAGCAGGGCTGTAACGAAGCCGTGGACTCTGGCATGGCTCCGGGGAGGGAGAAGGTGCCGGCGGCTCGTCCCCGGCTCTGCGTGCCACCAGCGTTGCCTCCGCAGCCCCGCGTCGCTCTCGAGGCGCTGCCCGCCGCCCTTTCCCACCCTGCGCTCCCCATCTGGGCCGTTCCCGCCCGGATCCGGCTCCTGGCTGGGGAAGGCTGTTATTTACCTTCAAACCTGTTCGGTGGCTTCTCCAGGGAGGGGACAAGCGCGGGGTGGGGATGTGGCGGGACAGAGCCTCACTGGGCTGGAGCAGGGACTGGGGGTGGGAGCGGGGCGCAATCGGGCGTTGGGGTGGTGCTGGGACCCCCGCCCTGGGCTGCTGCCAGCCCCTCCTAGGGGTCCGTGGTAGCACGGGGAACGGGAGACACGGCGCGTCGCCGCAGCGAGGTCGGGGCCGAGTCGGCTGCGGCGCGGCACCGTTGCACAACCAACCGCGCTCCCGCCATGACAGCAGCCGTGGCTGCAGGCCACCGGCCGGGCTGGGTGACGGCTCCCCTCCGAGCACGGGCTCGCCGCGCGCTGGCTCCCTTGCCGCGGCCGTTGGCTCGCTGGGGCGATGCGGGGCCGTTTTCTGCTCTCTGAGTTAGAGGAAGAAAAACGATCCAAGTTTGTTTTCCCATTTGAAATTAATTTTATTTCTGCCTCTGCGTGGGATCGTGTTTGAGAGCCGAGCCAGCAGCGCGGATCGGGCCGTGTTTATTTGCTTTGCGGAGATGTTTTCCCGGCCGAAGCAGCAGCCCCCTGGTGAGGCCGAGGGCTGGCTGCAGCCCCTGGGCTGGCGGCGGGGGGCTGCGTGGCCAGCGCCACGGTAAATATTATTGTGCTCTATCCTGCCTGGAGAGAGCACGATCCCGCGACGTGTCCCAGGGCCATGGATCCTGCGCAGAGACGACAGGGGCTTGGGGGACAAGGGTGGCTGGGCTGTTTGCCTCCTGTGGGGCTGCAGCCCCCGGCCCCCCAGCCTCCATCGAAGGTTGGGGCGCAGAGGGCGGCACAGGCGGGTGTCACGTCCCGCCTGGGGCCGTGGAGCTGCCCGAGCGGAGGTGATGGACCCAGGGGAACGACGGAGATGCTCGGGCTCATAAAGAGGCAGGGAGATGCCGGCGGGGCTGCCTGCGCCGTCGCACCGGCTGGGGAGCCGGCCGGCCCTGCTGCAGTGGGAGAGGCTGACTGGGAGGGTGTGGAGGGGCTGGGTGCCGGGGCCGAGGGGCTGGGTGCTGGTGCAGAGCGCGGGGGCTCCTGGGGCCGTGGCAGGACCCACATTTTGAGTGCTCCGTGGGGCTCTGGGGGCTGGGGTTCATGGTGCACCTCACTGGCGTTATCCACGCTTCCGGCGTCTGCGGGCACGTGCTGCTCTGCCCCTCTCCAGCGCAGCGAGCGCAGCGGTCCCCAAATCTGCCGGTGAGCCTGGATGATGCTGGCTGGTGCCTGAGAGCAGCACGCGGTGGGAAGGGACCCCAAAACGGTGGGAGAGGGGGCAGGGGGTCTTCTCGCTCCCCTCTGCACCGCCCCAGCTGCCGGGAGAGGGGAGGCGAGGTCTCCGTCCCACCGAGCGGGAAGACGCTGGCAGGTGGGATCTCCTCCCCATTTTTCTGCGGTGAGTCAGTGGCGGTGGAAGGGCCGGGCAGAGCTGCGCTGCCTGTTCCCTGCCCCTCCTGCCGCAGGACCCGCCGCCGCGCAGCGAGAGGGCAAGTCGAGGCAGGGATGGGTGTTTGCAGCCGAGTCCGGCCAAACCTGCTGCTCGGGGGAGGCACGGGCCTGGCGAGGAGGGGGACAGGCGCCAGGTTCTCCTCCTCCTCCGGCTCTCCCCGCGCGCAGAGCGGCGCGGCGGCTAAGGCAGCTCCGGGAGGGAGCGGGGCTGGCACCGTGTCCTGCCTGCAGCATCGCTGGTCCCTGTTCCTTCGGGGTCTCAGCTCTGGACCCTCCCTTGTGCAGCCGTTCCCGTGCCCACCCCAGAGCCCTCCAGCCCCTCTCTGCCGGCACAGGGCAAAGCAGGCCGAGCTGAGGGTGCCGGGGTTCCCTGCCCCTTTGCTGTCCTGCGGGGATGCTTTGCTCCCCCAAACCACCCCCGACACCGGTAGCGGCAGGCGCCAGCGCCGAGGCGGCGAGTCCGTCCTTGAGAGGGTGCCCGGCCCCGCGACTGGCTCCTTCTCCGGGAGGATCCCGCTGCCGCGTGTGGACGAGGCACGTGCGTTGGATCAGCGCCGCCGAGCCTGGAGGGGACGGGGCGATCTGAGGCGCGTCGCAAGGAATGCACCAGGGACGGGACACCAGCTCCCGCCGGGCGTGTTGCTGCCGGCACCGGCTGCCGCTGCGGCAGCTCCCTCAGCCCGCCGGGTTCTGCAGCCTCTGCTGCGGATCGCGCCTCTCTCCCGCCCAGCTTCCCCCCTTTCCCAGTCCCTTTCCCAGCAGTGTTTTGCCGTGTGTTGACAGAGCCGGGGCGAGGCCGCCCGGACGAGGACGCGGTAGCGAAGGTCGCAGGGAGTGGGAGGAGAACCGGAGGCTGCGCTTCGTGCCCCGCCGCGCTCCGCAGCGTCAGCCCTCAGCGCGAGGCTCCTCGGCGGCCGGGCCACGGCGTCCTGCCTGGACGATCCTTCGGGTGATAGCAGCCAGCAACGCTGAGCTCCTCCTGCCCCGAGCCGCAGGGCTGTCGCGCTTGGGAGAGGGACACGTATCTGTCAGCAAGGGATGGTCTCCAGGCCCTTTGTGTCCTCGCAGGCGATGGGGCGCGTTCGGGGAGGAGGAGCGGGGACGGGCTGTCTGCTGGCACCTGGGAACATCCCTGCGGAGCCGCGGGGCTGGAGCTCAGCTGTGCCTGGGCCCTGGGCCAGCAGCGCAGGGGGGACTGTCCCCCACGACCCACGGGGGCTCCCATGCTGGGGGATCTCAGGTGCAGCCCCATCCCTGCAGGCAGAGCTGGATTCGCCATGCCGGAGGGCTGGACCCGCCGTCGGCTCATGACGGGCTGTCCGGAGAGGAGAGGGCAGCGCTCGGTGCAGCATGTGGCCGCCCGCGTTGTGCATCCTCAGCCCTTTCATTGTGTCCCTTGTCCACTTGCGCAGTGAAAAGAGCTGGGGAGCGCCTGCCCGCGGCCGCCGGCACCTTCTGGGTGGGCGCGTGGGCGGCGGGGCCCATCCTGCCCGTGCTGGAGGCAGGGTGCTGGGTTACGCATAGCATGGCCTGCAAGGTGCTGCTTGTATTCGCTGTTACGGGCATGGAGGGGAAAAATCCCGGAGCTGCCCGGCCGGGGATGCAGAGGTGCCTTTTGCAAGGTCAAACTGTCCCCCGGGCAGCGCGTTCGGTTCCTGGGGTCTGGTGGGACCCTCGCTCTCCGCCTTGGGTGACGCCGCTCTGTCCGCAGCCCAACCTCTGTCCCGCCGCAGTGAACCCCGGGCGCAGTCCGCGGGGAACTGGCAGGGCAGGGGCAGGGTTGTTGGCTCCCGGGTGGCACAGGGACAGCCCTGCGCGCTGGGTGAGTACCGAGAGCTCTGCACCTTTCGGGGCGAAACGCCTGGAGATGGGAGGCTGGAGCTCCCTGAGGCGCTGGGCGCGTGGAGCTGGTGGGCTGGCGGCTGGGGATTAGCAAATTCCCCGGCTGCGCAGGGCACCAGCTGCCCGCTGCTCCCCGGCACCCCCGCCCCGCGAGCGCGCAGCGCCTCGTGCCGTGGGGACGGGTGGCCATCGGTGCCGCGGTCTGTGCCGGTGCTCAGCCCCCGGCATTTCTGCCCCTGGCTTCATGTGCCCCGTGCCAGCAGCTGGAGCTACTGGTCAGACTGGTCCAAGACTTCGTTCTCCCCCAGCGCCGCCGGCTCTTGTGACTGTGATGTAGCCGTGCCGGACGCCTGGTCCCTAAGGACGTGTCCCTTTGCCCCGCGATGGCTACAGGCTGAGCCGTGCCGGCAGCGGGGGTCTCCCTGGCAGGGCTGGGGGGGGCTGCAGTGGGTGCTGGTCCCGCGGGGCACCGGGGACGGATGAGTGTTGGTTCCACCATGCTGTATCCCAAGGGCCAGAGGAAAATTCTCCCAGCTCCTCCCAGTTGGCCGCACTGTTGTGGAAGCGAGTGACTGGTTTGCAGGGATGCTGCAGCCAGCGGGGAGCAGGCGAGGAGGGTCCTGGGGGGCTCCCAGGGGTTCAAGAGGAGGGAGTTGGGGAAATCCTGGCCCTGAGCCCGGCAGGATGGATCCCTGCCAGCCGTGGGAGGAGGCTGGCAGGCCGGGGGTGAGCGGGGAGGCCAGAGGAGGGGCCCCCGCTCTCCTCCTCCCGTGACTGAGCAGCGTGGTGGGCGCAGCCGGGGCTGTCCCCTCCTGCCACCGCGCAGCCGTCCCCGGGTCAGGCTTCTCCCCGCACGCAGGCAGCTGCGCCGGAGCCTCTTCGCTTGGCCGAGCATCCTCCCGCCGCGCGGATGAGGACGGAGCGAGGGAGCTGGGGACCACCGGCGTCCGCCTCGCCGGCACACGGCTTGGCGAGAGCCGCCGCGGCACAATAGGCAGGGCCGTCGCGGGGGGCGGCGGGGACCGGACCCTCTCCCCAGCCACCATGGTGGTTGTCATGGGCAGGAACCTCTCCTCGCTTCTGGCTTTCCTCAAGAAGAAGGGTGAGTGAGCGGGAGGGAGGGCGCAGCGCCTTGTCCTTACGCAACCCCTGCCCGCCAGGACCCCTGCCCGGCACCGGGCGCTCGCCCACCCCCGGGCGCTCGCCCACCCGCAGCGAGCAAGGAGGGGCTGCCAGCCCAGGGGGAGGGCAGGGAAGGTCACCCCGGCCCCGGCCCCGTCCGCCGGGAAGTTAACGGAATAAATCACTGCGCTCCTCTCGCCGGAAGGCGGGTCTCATTGTGCTTGGGGGGAGTGTTGGGTGAGGGGCTGCCGAAATTGTGGGAGAAAAGGGTTTGGGGGATGGGGAACGTGATGGGGGGGGGGGGGGCCGTGGGGTCCCCCTGCAGGGACCCTGCGCCAGCACAGGGGTCCCCTGCGCCACCGCCCGCTCTCCCGGCCTGGCCGTGCCCCCCGTGCCCGCCGGCCGTGCCGCGGTGCCGGCGCAGGCAGAGGCCGGCGTGGCGCAGCGGGGTGGGCTGGCTCCATTGTTCGGGGCCTGCTCCTTTGTGCGCCGCAGCTGGAGCACGGCCGCCTCGCCGCCTGGCTGGGCTGGCCGGGAGGGGACGGGGGACACGGGGGGCAGCGGATGGGTGCGTGGCGCCAGCGATGCTGAGCACCCGTGTCCCTGGGGTGCTGCCGCCAGCCCCGCCGCTTTCCTGCGCTCGCCCTTCCCTTCCTCAGCCTGAAGCTGTTTTTTTCCAGGCAGGAGGAGCTGGATGCTTGGCGGCGGGCAGCGTCGAGCGGGCAGGGCTGTGTGCTGTGCCCCGGCCGGGCGATGCCAGGCGCAGCCGCCAGCAAGGGCCCGGGGCTGGTTGTGGGCACCCCAGGGTGCTGGTGGTGGTTTGCAGGGAGGGGGCTGCGAGACGGCGTGTGGAGGGCTCTGTGCCGGCTGCGGGATGGCACGGGGGGGGGTCCCCAGCACGCGGGGGGCTGGGAGGGGGGATATGGGTCCTCTGAGGCAGGCTGTGCCTCAGTTTCCCTCGGCTGTGCCGTTCCCAGCCTGCCTGGGCGCGGGGCAGGTCCCTGCTTGCGGGGTGCTTTGCAAGACTGGGGATGCTGGAGCGCTCCAAAGGGAAAATCCTCGTCTTTCCATCCCCCTTTAATCCCCCCGTGCTGCCCCTGCTCTGCTGAGCTGCCCATGGCCCCGCACGGCTCGCTGCCTCGTTTGCTCCTAACGAAGGTGCTGGGCAGGAGGGCGGCGCCATGCCCCAGCGGCAGGAGAAAACCCTGCGGCTTCACGGCGGAGACAGCCCGACTGCTGCGTATCGACCGGCCGGGCAGAGCCGTGGGACGTGATGTCTCGCGTGGCGTTTCCAGTTTGGAGATGAGCGAGATAACGTCATCCCGGACTGGCCGTCATCGCCCCGTGCTCCTCTTGGCTCGCGGGTGGGGGTGCATCAGTGGGAGCGCGGCTGCGTCCCCCCTCCCCGGCCAAGCTGACCCCTCTGTCTCCGCAGGCGCTGCCAAGGGCGAGGCCGAGAAGCGGCTGAGCGTGCAGTACGCGGCGGGCGAGGAATGCCCCGACAACGTCTTCTTCCCCAGCACGCGGCCCCCACACCTGGAGGAGCTGCACCACCAGGCCCAGGAGGGACTGAAGTCCCTGCAGCACCAGGGTAGGTGTCCCCTGCCCCGGGGTGGCCCCTGGCCGGCCGGGCTGCGGCGACGGCGTGACGGGACTGACCAGAGTCCAGCGCCGGGGGCCGGCAGCACGCTGGGGCGTGCGGGCGGCGCTGCCGGATCGGCAGCCGTTCGGCTGGCTGGCGGCCCCGCCGGTGGGCTTTACCCCCCTGCCTTCCCTCCACAGAGAAGCAGAAGCAGACCAAAAGTGCCTGGGACCACGGGGACACCAGCAGTCTCCAGGTGAGCCCCACTGAGGACCTGGTTCCGTCCCACAGTGCTGTCGGGCTGCCCTGGGGGGGACAGGACACGGGGTGGCCCCTTTGTCCCCAC
This sequence comes from Chlamydotis macqueenii, assembly GCF_036417535.1. Taxonomy (NCBI): domain Eukaryota; kingdom Metazoa; phylum Chordata; class Aves; order Otidiformes; family Otididae; genus Chlamydotis; species Chlamydotis macqueenii. The sequence goes on along the minus strand of NC_141577.1, from coordinate 1,384,781 downwards.
CCTGGCTGGTGTTTGGGGGCAGGTGGGGAACCAGCCAGGGCTGCAGGACCATGGCCGGGGGGTCTGTGGGCTGGGAAGGGGCCGTGTGTCCCTTGGTGTTGTCCCCTTTGCCCCACGACGAGCCCCTGTCCCCGTCCCCCCTGTCTGTGGCCTTGCTGTGTCCTGCTCTGATTTGTGGGGCTTTGCCTGGGGACCCCCACCATGGTCGGGTCCCACCATCCCCCCGTCCCACCCCACTGGTGTCCCCCGGCAGCCCCGAGCGAGGTGAGGTGTTGGGGTGGCGCAGCGGGGACCGTGGGCCGAATCCAGCCTGTGGCTGGGCCCCCCCGGCCGCTGACGAGGAGGAACTCCCACTCTCGGCTGGGCTGGGGTTCGCTGCTTCCCCGGGCTCTGACCCCGCTGCCGGCGCCTCACCCACCCCTGTTTGCTCAAGCCGCTGGCCCCGCTGGCTCCCGGCCCCCTGAACCCCTGGGCAGCGGGGGGCCGGGAGCCGTGGGGGGAGCAGGGCCGGCTCAGGGCAGCATGGTGGCAGGGTTGGGTGGGGGGTCACGCTGACGTGCCTCATCCCGACCTCCGCCTGCGCTCAGAGGTGCTTTGGAGGGACGGGGGGACACCGACAGCCGTGCCCGTCGTGGGGCCATGCCGCCAGCCGTGCCCAGAGGGGCACTTTGTGCTGCAGACCACCCGGCACAGCCGCCTCGCTGCCCGCCTGTCCCCGCCACCGCCCCAGCCCCGCGCCCCTCTCCCAGCCGTGGCAGCCCTCCAGCCCCAGGCTCTGGGGCTCAGTGGGGCTGGGGGCAGCCGTGGGGCGGTTTTCGGCTTGGCGCGGCACTGAGGCCGCCAGTTTCCTCGGGCGCTCCTCGGGCGGGCCGGACCCCGGCTCGCCTGCTCTCCGGGGGGCTGCGAGGCCGCCTGGGGTCCCTGGGGCTGCTCCCGGCCCCGCTCCTGGTGGGAGGATTCTGGATGCCGGCGTGGCTGACTCAGCCTTTGGCCCTCGGAGAAGCTTTTGTCTCGGCAGCGCTGGGCTGCGGAGTCAGTTTGCGGCAGAGAAGGGGCCTGGCGGGGCCCGGAGCAGCCCCGTCCCCGCAGCGCGGGGTCCGCCTGAGCCCATTCTCTCCCACGCAGTCCTGCGCGTCCTCGGAGGATGACAGCGTGTCCCTCCGGAGCCGGGCAGCCTCCTGCGCCACCGACAGCGCCTCCGAGGATGCCCTCTCCATCCGCTCCGAGATGATCCAGCGGAAAGGTACCTGGCCGAGGGGCTGCGAGACTGGGGGGCGCGAGGGGGGCTGGGGTGCGTGGCAGGAAGGCTGGGCTCTGCGCTGGAGCGGCCACGAGCCAGCGCGGGGATTTGGGGGCCCTTGGAGAGAAGAGAGCAGCTCCGGCTGAGTCAGAGCTGGGCGAGGGGGGTGGACAGACGGACGGACGCCGTCTCCTCCCTGCCCAGCCCGTGCGGCTGTCTGGCAGCTGCCGGTGCCGCGCTGAGCTGTGCCGGACGTCCGAGCCTGGCTTGTCCCGGAGCATCTCCGGTAGCGGGGGGGGGGGTGCTGGGGGCGCTGGGGATCCCCTGGCCAGGGTCCCCCTCGCAACAGATGGACCCGCTCACGCCTCTCGCAGGTTCCACCTTCCGACCGCATGACTCCTTTCCCAAATCCTCGGAGAGGGCCGGTAAGAAGAGGAAGGAGAGGAGGACGACGGTGCTGGGCATCCCTCAGCATGTCCAGAAGGAGCTGGGTAATCACGGGGGGCACGGGGGCGTTTTTAGGGTCTGCTCTGCTTGCCCAGGCTCTGTTTGCCTTGGCTTGGTGCGTCTGCCCCGGGATCACACGGAATTCGTCTCTCCCTGCTCCCAGGTCTCAGGAACAGCCTGGAAGCCAAGGGACGCCCCGATGCCGAGGGGCGAGGGCAGGCGGGGCGCGGGGCCAGCCAGGCGCCGCAGCTCTTGCTGAACGGCGGGCAGATCTCCAGCGACGCCATCCGCATCCCCACCATCGACGGGAAGCTGCAGCCGCTGGCTGTCCCCGGAGGCGCCCGCGTCCGCCTGGGAGCCTTGGAGGAGGCGGACGCGGCCCTGCAGAAGCACATCGACCGGGTTTACTACGACGACACATTGTTGGGGAGGAAGACGGCGGCCAAGCTGTCGCCCATGGTGAGGCCGAAGTCGCTGGCCGTGCCAGGCATGACCACCAACGCCAGCCCCCCGGAGCTGCTGAGCCCCGTCATGTCCATCTCGCCCCAGGGCACCTACATGTCCAAGATCATCCCCAACGCCATCCTGCCGCCCATGGTGGACGTGGTGGCCCTGACACGGAGCAGCGTGCGGACGCTGAGCCGCTGCAGCCTGGTGTCGTCCAGCCCGGCCTCGGTGCGCTCCCTCGCCCGCTTCTCGGAGCACAGCGCCCGCAGCCGTGAGCCCTCCTCCTCCAGCGACAACTGGAGCCACTCGCAATCCACGGAGACCATCGTCTCCAACAGCTCCACCATCTCCTCGCAGGGCGGCTCCGACCGCCGGCAGCCCGAGGCAGGGCCACGTGGCGAGGTGGACGCGGCGGCTCGCTCCGACACCGACCAGGTCAGCGTCTACAGCTCCGCCAGCTTCGCCAGCTCCTGCTCCAAACCTGCCGCCGGCCCCGTGCCCGCCGCCCCCGGGCTCCTGGCCGTGGGGGGCAGCAGCGGCCGGGCGTCCCCCGCGTACAGCACAAGCAGCCAGGCGGAGGGCTCGGACACGGGCAGCCTGGCCAGCGAGCGCTCCTCCGCCCGCAGCGTTTCCCTCAGGAAGATGAAGAAGCCCCCGGCCCCCCCTCGCAGGACCTACTCGCTGCACCAGAAGGCCGAGGGGGAGCCCAAGGTGCTGGGGCTGCCCCCCAAACCCGACCGGCGGTCCCAGCGGGACAGTGGCACGCCCTGGTCCCCGCGCCCCGAGCCCTTCAGCCCCACTGCCGAGGACGACGTCTTCTCCCCGTCGCTGAGCGAGACCAGCAGCCTCCGCTCCGAGAGCCTGGCCGGCACCAGCTCCCCCGAGGCCTCGCGGGGCAGCCCCGGGGTGACAGTGGTGCTGAGGGAGCCCCATGCCCAGCCCAAGTGGAGCTGCCCAGATGGGTCTGACCGCACCATGTCCCCCTCCAGCGGCTACTCCAGCCAGAGCGGGACACCTACACTGCCCGCCAAGGGGCTGGGACCCCCATCCGCGTCCCCGGGCAGGGCTCAGCCCCAGAAGCCGGACCGAGTCTGCTCCCTGCAGTCGCCCGCGCTCTCCGTCTCCTCCTCCCTCACCTCCATCTCCTCCTCGGCCTCGGACCCGGCTCCCCCCGAGACGCTGCCCTGCCGCTCGGATCGCTTCATCATCCCGCCGCACCCCAAGGTGCCCGCTCCCTTCTCCCCACCGCCCACCAAGCCCCAGCAGCCCACGGCGCCTGCCGGCCCCCTGCTCCCCTCGCCAGCCCCACCGGCGCCCGGCACTGCCCAGGAGCCCTCGGCCAAGCCTACCAGCAAGTCTCCACCGCCGTCGCCGCCGCCTGCCTACCACCCGCCTCCCCCGCCAGCGAAGAAGGCGGAGGGGAGCCCCCCGGCCGCCGGCGAAGCCCCCGCCGATGCTGCCTGGCCCCCGCCACCCCCGCCAGCTCCCGAGGAGCACGACCTGTCCATGGCGGACTTCCCCCCTCCGGATGAAGCCTATTTCTCCAGCCTGCCTGATGTCGCACTGGCTCTGGCGGCCAAGCAGAAAGCGGCACCGAGCCCAGGGGCTCCATCTTCCTTGTTCTCGGCCACCGTCTCCTCGCGCAGCCAGCGGCAAGAGCTGCCGGCTGGGGCACCGCAGTCGCCTTCCCCTGCTGCCGAGCCCCCTCCTGAGGCCACTGTGCCCCCGCCGCCGCCACCGCCTCTCCCGCTGCCCTCAGCTCTGGCTCTGCCGCCCCAAACCAGCCTTAAGAAGGCGACCAACGGCCCCCAAGCAGAGGCCAAGAAGGAGCCCGCGTCGCGAAGCAAGAGCGGCCCGGTGCCCAAGGAGGACGCCAGCCTGCCCATCGTCACGCCCTCGCTGCTGCAGATGGTGCGGCTGCGCTCCGTGAGCGTGGAGCCGCCCGCCGGGGCCGGGGTGGGTGCCGAGGAGAAGCCGGTGCCCCAGAAGCCCGTCCGCCGGTCCCTGTCCACGCGGCAGCCCCCTCCTGCCAAAGACGCGGTGCCTTCCAACCAGCTCCACCACGCCGTGCACCTCAAGGCCACCGCCTTGACCTCCGGTGAGGGTGCGGAGAAGCTGCCAGGCAGCAGAGCGGTGCTGCCGGGCCCCGACGGGCCGCCGGGGGATGGCCAGCTCTCCCCCAGGCACAAATCGCCTGCCTCCACGGCCAGCTTCATCTTCGCCAAGAGCTCCAGGAAGCTGGTGATCGAGACGGCCTCGTCCCCCGAGGCGCAGGCCGACCTGAAGCGGAACTTGGTGGCCGAGCTGATGAATTTCTCTGGGCAGCGCTCAGCGGCTCCGGCTGCCACCCAGCAGGGCCCCGGCAAGGCGCAAGCCCACCGGAAACCTGGCAAGATCCCCCCTCCGGTAGCCAAGAAGCCTTCACTGGGCCCGGGGCCGGTTCCTTCCCCCCTGAGCCCAAAGCCGCCGGGGGCGGAAGCGCTGAGCTCCCCCGTGCCGGATGGGAAGGCCAAGGCAGCTCCGGCAGACGAGAGCAGGACTAAGAGCGAGCCGGCGGGGACGGCGGCCTCGGGGACGGAGGGCAGGAGCGCCGCGGAGCCGCCGGCTCAGAGCCTCCCTGCACAAGGTACGTGGGGCAGGGGGCAGGGGGTCCGGTTCAGCCCCACCGTGGGATGATGCCGCTGTAGGTGCTCGGGCTCCCGAGCTGCGGGCTCCCAGCGCAGCACGCAGGCCGTGTTGGGGCTGGGGTGGCACTGGGACGGCCAGGAGAGCCGGGAAGCTGGGGCTCGGGGTGGCTGACGGGTTCTTCCCTCCTCCCTCGCAGATGGACGGGGAGAGACGGCCTGAAGGACGCCGCTGTAGGACTGGTGCCCCGCGGACGGGAATCCAAATCTCTCAGGGACCTGGGCAGGTCAACGGACGAGTGTGGAACTGGCAACTAACTTAACACAGGAAGCAAACAGCCTTAGCCTCCACGGCCTTGATGATATTTATGCAAAAATGGTGTTGGTTTCACTTTCCTAAGTACTACAGCTTTATTTTGCTTTTTTTTTTTTACTGAACTTGAGGCCGGTGCCCAGAGCCAGCGCCTCCTCCCTGCCAGGCTGCCGCTGGGTTTGCGTGTGCGGAGCAGAGCAGCCGCGCCGAGAGGAGTGTGAGAGGGACGAAGACGCTGGAGCTGGAGCCGCGCTGCTGCCGGCCAGCCGGGCCCGTGAGGAAGCGAAGCACTTTGGACGAGGGAACGGGACGGCTTTGGCCACGGCAGCGCCCGGGGGACACGGGCAGGAGCAGCGGGAGGGGAGCGGGGCGCTGGGTGGGAGGGACCAGGGCCTCGGCCCTCCGCGGACAGGCAAGAGGGGGCTCTTGGCCGGCGCCGCTCTCTGTCCGCTGGCCGCAGCGCGGACAGGGAGCCCGGCTGCCCCGCGAGCTGGTTGTCGGCCCTGGGCTCCGGCGCAGAGCCTCGACGGCTGTTCCTGTAAACTTGGGTCACGTTTAGATTTCTTTGATTGTAAAACAAAACCAAACGACCAAACCAAACCAAACCAAACGCAACCAACCCTCTGCCGCCGAGTAGCTGCTCAGAGCTCTGTACCTGGCTGGTAAAAATGATGACCGAAACGCACTGCCTCCTGTGCTTCCTGGCCACAGCCGCGGCCTTGCCACGCGCGGCAGCTGTCCTTCGCGGTGGCGGGGAGCTGTGGGGCAGGGACAGACCCCCCCCGGCTGGCTCCCGGCACCACTGCCCGCGCTAAAACACAGGGGCAGGGCTGGCACCAGCTCAGCCCCCTCTCTGCACGCAGCCAGGCACATGCGGGCACCGTCAGCGCGACATTTTATTTGGGTTTACGACACACAGATGGTTCCCAAGTCCGTTTTGAAGGCCCGCGCGCCCCCCACAGCCTCCCCAGGCTCAGGACAGACCCGTGGGTGCTGCCGGAGCTCCTGCCCCAAGAGCAGCGGCCGTGCCCAGGGGGGCTGAGCGCAGAGCGGGGGGCCCGGGGACAGAGCGGGAGACGGGGCCGCCCGGCTGCCAGGCGGCTGCCCCAGCCCTGGTAGCAGCAACACGGGTTTGAGCAAGCAGCTTCCCTTTCTGCCCTCGCTGCGGCGCCCGCGCATGCTGTCCCAGTCGGGACCAGCGGGCCTCCAGTCCGTGGCACAACTGGGAGCGAGCCGATGGCCCCAGCACAGAGCCCCAGGGGTGGGCACAAGTCACACGGGTCCCTTGGGTGCGGTGCCCCGGAGAGTCCCCAGGGCTGGCCCACAGCCGTGGCACGGACGCCGGCTGGGCAGCCCCAAGGTGAGGGGGATGGCGGAGGCGGCTCTCCAGGTCGGGGGGGCTGCAAATTCAAGTCCCAGAGCTCCCAGGTCCCGCGGGGCCGAGCCCCCAGCTCAGGGCACCGGGGAGCAGATGGCAGGGGCCAGGAGGAGAGCCTGGCCGAGGGGGCGCGGGGGGCCAGGCGGGAGGCGCGAGCTGCGGCTCCGGCACTTGTTAGCTGATGCTCCCACCCTTCAGGCTTTTACAGGAGACTCTCCCCAGCTTGGTCAGGAAGTTTCTCTGCTTCCACTGCGCGACGCAGTCCTCGGAGACGCGGAAGTCGGCCTGGGGAGCAGAGCAGGGGAGGCCAGGTCAGGGCCGGGCTGCCAGCGGGGCGGCGGCACCTCACTCAGCTGCGGGGGGGACGGTTTGTCTGCCCCACGGCTTTACTGCCAAGCACCGAGCGGCAAATCGCCGATTTGGGGTCACCCAGAGCGGGGGGACAGTGGCATCCACACGGCCCTAAGCACTGCCCCACAGCTGCTCTGAGCTGTGGCCCAGCCCCCTGGCGCAGCCCCTCACCTGCAGCTTCTCAAAGACTTTCTTCTTCGGCTTGAGCTCCTCGTCGGGCTCTCCGCCCTCGTAGCCCTCCACGTAGACACGCTCCCCGGCGCAGCACCCGGCCGGCGGGTCCAGGGGCTCCACCTGCCGCGGCTCCCCGACGCTGCGGAAGGGTGTGGAGGAAGCAGAGTCACCCCGAGGTGGTGCCCACCTGCCCCCCAGTGCCCGCCCGCCCCCACGGCCCCCTCCCTCACCTGGAGGCACACAGCACCATGCCCTGCGACTCCACACCCCTCATCTTCTGGGGCTTGAGGTTGCAAAGCAGCACCACCAGCCTGTCCTGCAGCTGCTCCTTGGGGACGAACTGCACCAGGCCGCTGACCACGGTGCGGGGCTCGGGCTCCCCCACGTCAATCTTCTCCACGTACAGGCTGTCCGCGTCCGGGTGCTGCCCCGCAGAAGCAAGGTGAGGAGCAGGGGAGGGGACTGGGGTGGCAGAGAAGGGGGCAGACCCCCCCCCACACCCCGAGCGCCCATGGCACCACATGGGAAGGGCATTCCCCGTTGTGCCCCTACCTTTTCCACGCTGATCACTTTGCCAACGCGGATGTCCAGCCGGGATGGGACCACGTTCTCTGGCTCCGAGTTCTTGGTGCCCTTCTCTGCAGGCTCTGCAGTGCAGAGGGAACAGTCGCGCTGCTCAGCACAGACCGGGGGAGCCGGCCGGGCCCTGGGGGGCACACGCTGAGCCCCAAATGCCAGCCCCGGGCCAGCTGAATTCCCTGTTTGTCTCTGCACCACCGAGCACCGTCCCTCCTGCGCTCTGCCGGCCTCTCAAGCACCAGGGAAGCGTGCTGGCGTCTGTCCTCTCTGGGACAGGCAAACAGCCCGCACGCTGCCCTTTCCTCGCCCTTCCCAATGCTCTGGGGCTGCTCCTGAGATGGCAGTTCCAGACTTTCTCTCTAAGCTCAGCCCCTGGAGGGACTCTCTCCCACCCAGCCCCGCGTGGCCAGGGCCCCGCTGCCCCGAGCTCCCAGCACCTCCTTACTGGCTTTGGACGGGTCGGGATAGGCTGCGTTGGTCAGCTTCTTCAGTTCTGGGCTGTTGAATTTCTCTCTGATGGGGTCAAGCAGTTTGTTCAGGGCCACTTCCACCGAGTTCTTCAAGTCTCCGGGATGCACGACCTGCGTGCGACACACAGACGCGTTCCTGCGCGGTTCCCCCCAAGCCACGGAGAGCAGCACATCTGAGTCAGCGATTGGAGTCCAGAGAGGTAGAAACTGGAGACCACGCAGTGCGGGGAGATGAACCCAGCACTTGGACTGACCCCCCCTTGGAAAACAAAGCCCCTCTTCTGGGCGCTTCTGCTTCAGCCTCAGCTGGAACAGCTGAAACCAGTTAAACCACTGCTCTGTTCCAGATGGGGCCGGCCCGGACAGCCGGTGCCTCTGCATCCTTCCCCATCCTCCCACCTCGGGCTCTCCTGGCTGGGAGCGCCCTGCCGCCCTGCCGCCACCGCGCCGCGCTGCGCTCTCCCCCGCTGCCGATTTCCACCTCCCGCTGCTGTTCAGAGCCCCCCAGCTCTCAGGAGCCTCAGGGATGGGGAGAGGGTTCGGTCCCTCCCGGCGCTGACCTGCTCAGCGAAGTCCTTCTCCAGGGCCTCGTAGGCTGTGTAGGTTTTGTTTCCTCCCCATTTTTCTTCTCGCAGAACCACAAACTCTGCGACACACAGATTTGAAGGCTCAGATTAACCCACATGGAGACTCACCCCCTGCTCAGCCAGATAAACCTCCCGTCCCGCTTAGCCCAAAGCCGAGGGGGACCACAGCAGGGGCCGGGGAGGGGGCACGCGGGGGCAGCCTGCTTCGGGGGGGGGCACGCTCCTGCCCCCTCCTCTTACCCCCAGCACCCGAGCACCCCGCACCTGACTTGAGGGGAAAGAGGACGTGCTTGATGAAGGAGAGGACACCGTTGTTCTCCACGTTCCCTGGCTCACAGAAAGCCTTCTTCAACTTCTTCTTCACGTCCTCCTTGCGGTCCAGAAGATCAATCTTTGAATCCTGCGGGAAGAGATTTCCGCAGCCCTTTACCCAAGCTCTCGTCCAAAAGAGACAGCTCGTGCTGGACTTGCTGCAACTTCTTCTTAGACCCCCAGTGCGAGCGGAGAGAGAAGTCACCTCCTCTTGGGGTGCAGCCTCTCTGCCCCCGACATTAACCCGGCCCGCACAGAAGCCCTGACCGCAGCCACCGCTCAGGGACCAACCTCTTCCGACGAGCTCATTTTGCTGCCCGTCAGGCCCGGCACCATCGGGTTCATCAGATGTACGCGCTTGGCATAGCCCAGAGAAGGAAGGTACTGGGAAAAAGCAAGGAGGCGAGTCACGGACAACGCTCTTCTGAAGATCAGCTTTAACGCACAACCTCTGCTCCCGGCTCCAAATAACTCGGGGAGCCAGAGGAACAGGACCCAAAAGCCAGGGCGGGTTCAGGAGGCACTGACGGCCCTGGCCAGGGACGAGCGGCAGCACTATTTTGCACGCCAGAGCCCCACGGGCCACACGAGCAGCAGCAGGAGCCGCAAAGAGCCCTGTGGCACCCACCGAAATCACAGACACACTCCTCCCAATGGAACAGTGAGTGTTCGAGCCCCGAACCAGAGCCCAGCATGGCAGGGGGCTCACAAACACCCCCGCCCCTCACCTTCTCCGCAAAGGTGAATATCTTCCTCTGATCGACGCCTCCGAACTGTGCGTCGACCTTGAGGTACTCCTCATCCAGCGCCTGCAGAGAGACACACACAGCCTTGATGCCGGCCCCGAGGCTCCGCGCTCCGGCTGTGCTCAGCCTCGGGGGGTCCTGCCCGTCCCTCGGGATCTGCCCTTCCCGCCCCGGGAAGGACAGGAGCTCTCCTGACCGCCCCCCGCAGCCCCAGCTTCGCCCAGCGCCTCCCCAGCCAACGGGCCCCGCCGCCATGCCTCGCCACGCACCTGCAGGCCCGGGTAGAGCAGGCCGCTCAGCAAGGGGTGCTCCACCTGCTTCACCACCTCTGCTCCCGCCTTCTTCGCGTCGTGCTGCGTCACCACGGACGAGAGGCGGTACACATCCAGCGTGTACTCCCTGCGGGAAGGGACAGCGCTGTGAGCACCGGGGAGGAGGAGATCTTCTAGAGCCGCTTCACGCAAACGCTGACTCTGCCCGCACCGAGAGGAGCCAAGGCCTAGGGGCACCTTCACTTCATGCCCCAAACGCCAGTGCGCGGGAGCAGGCTCGGGGCAGGGCCAGCTCAGGAACGGCAGAGCGTCAGGTCGAGCTCTTCCCTCCCGCGAGGACCCGGCGCCCCAGGACTCACTTGCTGAGCTGGTAGTCAGTGCCCCGCACGAACTTGAGCTTTTCCAGGGGCACCCCAATGCTCTCCAGCATGGCTTTGATGACGTTCTCGTAATAGCGGGTGCGCAGCTCCAGCAGCTCCCAGGGGGCCTTCATGTTGTCCAGGTAAGCATGGAGGTCAGCAAAGAGTATCGTCACCTAGGACGGAATGGGCCAGCGTCAGCGCCGCACGGCTCGGGGGAGCTGCGCGTTCCCACCCACCGGTGTGGTGACAAGGTCCCGCGGGGCCGGAGCTCCCAGCCTGGCCACCCACCTCGCACCCTGCCTTCAGGAAGTCCGCGATCTTGGACATGGGCACGAAGTAGGCCACGTGCGGCTTGCCCGTGGTGGCAGTTCCCCAGTAGATCTTCAACTCTCGCTCCTTCAGGATGGCCATGAGCTTATCCTCCCCCAGCACCTCCTGTGGAAGGCCGAGACACACACCTCAGCCTCCCGGGGAACACGCTGGGGCGGAGGACGTGGGCGGGACAACGTCCCACTGGACGGCCCAGCCCCAGGCTGGGCCAGGCTCTGGGCCACGCTGCATGCAGCACGTCCCCGGGGCTCTTGCCGGATTCAGAGGCCCCCTCCGCCACAGCATGGCCTGCGCCGGCCTTGATCCGCTCCTCCCGGCCCCGATCCCCCCGCTGCGGTCTGCCCCGGCCCCGATCCCCCCCCGGCACCTGCAGGTTCCGAGTGATGAGGTGATACTTCTCCTGCGGGCCGGGTGCGGCCTCCATGGCGGCGGCTGCAAAGGAGACAGCGTTACCGGCGGCACCAGCCCCCGGAGCCCCCTGAGGCGCCGGGGCCGCCCCGGTTTCCCCGGCCCGGCCCGGCCCCACCAACCTTCTCCCGGTTGCATCAGCTCCGCTCAGCGCTCGCCTGCCGCGCCTGGCCGTCACCGAGCGCCGAGCTGCCGATGGGGAGGGGCGGGGCGAGCCGGGCGTTGGGGCGGGGCCGGCCGCGCTCCGCCAATGAGACGGCGCTTGGCGGCGGAGGGGGCGGGACCCCGTGCGCCGTTAAGATGGCGGCGGGTGAGCGCGGTGCGGCCTGCTGTGCCGGCAGGCTCAGCCTGGGCCCGAGCGATCCTTTTGTCTTGTTGTAGCTTTTTGTTCGCTTATTTGGTTTTTTTTTCTTGTTTGTTTTTTAGTGTTTTCTCCGTGTCGGGGCTCGGCGGGACGCCCGGCGGGAGGAGGAGCAGCCGGGGGAGATGGGCGGCCCGGGGCGGTGCCCGCGGGAGGGGGGGCCCTAAGCGGCCGCCGAGGGAGGGGCAGGCCCGCGGCCGGTACGAGTGGGCCCGTGACACGGAGAGGGCGAGGCCTGGCAGCTGCGGGGGCGCGAGGCTGGTGTTTGCCTTCCTGCGCCGGCGGCGGGATCCATCCGTCTCGCTGTTTCGTTTTTGGTTTGTTTTTTTTTTTTTTTAAAGGCGATCTCTCCTGAGGGGGCTGCTGCCCCGTAGCCCGTGACTGCTGTCTCAGCAGGTGCCCCCCGCTCCTTGCGCTCCCGTCGGGGAGCAGATCCCTGAGCAGCGCAGCGCTGCAGCCTCGTGAGGTCTGTGCCTGGCTGCGGGGACCGCGCAGGCGAGGTGGCCAGAGCCCGAGCCTCGGCAGAGCCGTGCTTCTCAGAAGCTTTGTCTTTTCCCCTCGCTCTTTACTGAAGCCAGAAACCCACGTGAAATGTGTGTAACTTCCCAAAGAGCCTGCCTTTGGCAGCCCCTGGGAGAACGGCCCGTCCGCGCCTGGTGCTCTTGCAGTTGTGGGTGAGCTGGCTCCCGCGTGGTCTGAGCATACAGGCGCCAGCGCTGGAATGAGGGACGGGGAGCAGCCTTGTCTTACGTCAACTTACGAGCCATCACAACTGGCTCTTTAGGGAGCCTTATCCTGGTGTAAATCTTTGAACGGCCCCTGAATTCAAGGCCCTTCTGTAGGGGATGGCAGGGGCTCTGGCTGGGCTTGTGCATCGGCAGTCACGCAGCTGCCAGAGCTCTGATGCCAGAGTCAGCTGAGGGAGGGCTGGAAGCACAGACCAGCACAGGTTGCGGCTGGGTGACCGGGGAAGGTCACGGCAGTAAAGAAACCATTTCCTTGTCTGCAAGTTGAGCCTGTGAACGCCTCCTGTGTACTTTTTGTAAGCCAGGTCCAGCAAAAAGTGAATGTTTGGTTCCCTTTTACGTTCTTATTGTTTAGGAGCTAGATTATCAGACTGCTGCACTCTGTAGGATTAAACCCATGTTTAATTTGGTTTTATTTGCCTTTTGTTTCTCTTTGAAGCACCTGAGCACTCGTAGCTAAATTGCAGAACTGCGGGCGAGTGCTATCGAGTGAGAACGGCCCGTGACTCCGTAGGTTTGTGTGGGCGTTTTGTACGTACGTAGCTGGGTGCAGGGGTACTTTCTCCCTTCAGGGTGGTTACAGCGTTACTCTGAAAGTGCTGATTTTTGTTATTTGGACAGAATGACAAGAGGAAGTAGCAGAACTGCCTGAGTTTTATTCCTGGAGTAGGTAACCCCCCCTTTTTGAACACAGTAAGTAATCAAAGGAAAGACAAAAGGTGTTCCTTTAAATGCCTCGGTCAGGGAGGCCAGGAAATACCTTTCCTTAGTCCAGGTTCTCCTGCTGGGTGAGAGTCAAATGCAGAGCTTTCAAGTCAAAAGATTCATCTTAGTGTGAGTCCTCACCAAGAGGAAAGCAGGTTTTGTTTGTGAATACCTTTAGACTATGGAGTTTTACAGGAAGAGTCGTTATCTTCCGATCTTTCATTATCGCACTGTTTTGTATGAGTGTGTCAGTGACTAATACGCTGCTGAATGTCCTTGCAGCTCCCTGACAGAGTTACTCCTCCGTTGCTCAGTTTTTCCTAACCCAAAAAAAGACTTTTTATTTGTTCAGTATCTTAGAAGGCCGGCGGTGGGGGCTGGGAGCCGGGACGGGTCTGCGAGGCTTTGTGTAATCCCTAAAGCGTGCTTTGGACTTCGAGGTGGTCAGGAGCGCGAGTTGTGAATCCCAGCTGGTGTTGGAGTGGCTGATTGACCGCAGCTTGGAGGAGATGGTACGGATCGCATCGGTGACCGGGCCTCGTGTTAACCCTGCTTGATAAAGCCACAACCTCGCGTGTGAGAGCCCTCGCGGAACGAGGGACTGCTGCGTGGTGTATATTGTTAGGACCTGAAATGGTCAGGAGTAGAGGTACCTGAGAGCAGGGAGCTAACATTGCTGCACCTCAGCTAGTGTTCCTGCTTTCCTCGTTACAGTGCTGCATCTCTGGGTTTCTTGTATTTAAGATGTTGTCTTTTGCTAGCAGGTTGGAGCTGACTCTTGCCGATTTCTTTTCTGAAAGGGCTGATCGGAGGGCACCAGGATCAGATGCACCTGAGAACAGGGTTCTGGAGCTGTGAGCAGAAGGCACAGGGTCGCTGAGACACAGGGACCGGCGTCGAGATGGATGGCCGTTCCCCTCACGCCTTTGCGCGCTGTCTGTGTGACAGATTCAAACCTGCCGTTCATCGTGCGGCTCCTGGGGCCAAGAGGCCGTTGGATTCTGCAGAGCAGGTTCAGGCCCTACAGTCAGCTAAGAAAGCTTGTGTACGGAGTCATCAGTGCAGCACTCCGGATCCATCGGGGAAGCTGCTGCTCTGCTCCCACGGCTCCCCCTGCTTTCAAGGAGCCTCTCGTTTTCTGGATGACGCCGGCCGTGAGGACCTTGTTGCCAGTTCTGCCGCATCGGAATACAATGATGGAGCCGTCTCTGTAGGCACAACCAGATGTTCTGATGATAGCGAGCCAGATGACTCCTTGTTGGAACTGTCAGATAGTGAAGAGGAGAATTCTCCTTTCAGTTACACCGAGGAAGAGATCCAGGAAATCTTGGCAGATGATTGCCTGGAATCTGAGCCGTACCTAACCAGAAAAAGCACTCTGAGCCAAAGCGTAAATGGAGAGAGCGCAAAGGACGAGAGTGGCAGCTGCACTGGGGTATCAGTCATCAGCGGAGATGCACGCCTAGCCGCAGAGAAACCAAATGACCCTCTGTCCAGAGCGTCTTCTTCGCTCGGCTCCGAGTGCTGTCCTGGCCTTCCGAAGGCAAGTGCTAGTTCGGGTGAGAACCACCTGCGCCCAGCCCAAACCCGTGCCCCTCGCATGTTCTTTGACCTTGGTGTTCGGGAGCTTCTGAGCATTGGCTCAGTAGATCAGCCTCTGGAGGACAACTGTTTGGAGGAGGCTGAAAGAGAAGCTTCAGAAGCAATCATAAATGATTGCCTGGAGTATGATAAAGCTGCTGGTAGCTGTGTTCTCCGGGAATCCTCCGAGGGGTTGATGCCTGATGGCCGGCAAAGGCGGGGTGTGGGTTGCCTGGGAAGGACTCCCTTTGCAAGCAGAGGTGTCTGGCTTCTGCGGTGACCGTGTGGAAAGGTCCGTGCCCTCTTCTGCCCCTGCCTGTGGCCGGAGTACAGCTGATGAGAGTTCAGCACCTGTGGTGCCGAGCTGTCCCTCACCGTCTTCTGGGTCCAGAAACCAAGAACTTCCCAAAGCAAGAGCGAGCTGTTTCTCAAGGAAATTAGACTCTGCAGAGGAGGAGGAAGGGGAGTCTGGAGAAGCTGAGCCGCCGTCAAACAGCATTGAAGTACACACACATCTTAATTCTTGTAACTGAACTGGTTTTAATTCCATTCCTTTTGATTGGTGCTTGCGTTTTTACACAGTAAGGGAAGGTTTTTCAAGTGGAGCAAAGTGTGATTTTTATGTAACTGTATAAGCAAGACTTAAACGGAATGATTTTCTATTCAATGTTATTTTCTATTAGGTCTTAATCCCCTTTCTCCTTTTCTTTCCAGGTAAGCGATACAGCTGTAGGCCAGACTGCGCAAGAAGAGATAACCAGCGGAAAGAAGCCTGGCAAAGTTATTCCTGTGCCACAGGAGGAGGAGGAAAGGTAATTTCTTAGGAGCCTCTAAATGCCTTTGCACTCTAAAAAATGTCCCAGCAGTCTCCCAAACCTCTTTGGTTGTGTGCTGCTGCTTTTTTCTTAAGCTGCACCGAAATAGTGGGAAAAGCACTTAATATTTTACCCTGTAAGATATTGTAAGAGGGAGAAGAATATAGGGCTGGCCCAAATGGGAAAGAAGGTTGGTAGGGCAGTCCCGGGCAGCGGTCTGGAGGACAGAGGAGATGTTTGTGCTGGCTTGCCTTGGTGGCCGCTCTCCTTCTGGAGTGGTCTCCGGCAGATGGCAGCAGCAGAGCAGCACCGGGCGCTGCGCAGGGATGGTTGTCGTCTGCTCTTCGGGTGCTGCTGGGCCTGGAGCTGTCAGTTCGGTGTTTCTTCCCTGTGGCCTCTGCAGAGCTGCTGCACTCAGATGTCCTGTGCGTTGCTGTTCCCAGCGTGGCCTTGAGTAACACGAAAAATCTGCTTTTGAGGGCTCGCTGCGGGTTCCTGGCTTGTTAATCAGGACGGTGACTTGCTGGTTGACTCAGCTGGCGCTCTGTCCTGCTTTGCTCCCAGTATGTTATCTTGGCAGCTTTATTCAAATAAATACTTTTATTTTTGCAATTGTAGAACAGTGCTACAAGAAGTTCATGTCTGTACTAGTTCTATAGGACAC
Source organism: Chlamydotis macqueenii (assembly GCF_036417535.1). Taxonomy (NCBI): domain Eukaryota; kingdom Metazoa; phylum Chordata; class Aves; order Otidiformes; family Otididae; genus Chlamydotis; species Chlamydotis macqueenii. The sequence continues at coordinate 1,368,869 of NC_141577.1, read as the reverse complement.
TTTGCCCCCTCTGTCTTCTGTACCTTAATTCGTCTAAAAAAGAAAAAAAATTAACTGTCTTTTATTTTAAAGGCTGAAACAACAGACAGGCGTTTTGGAAGCAGAGCTTGAGCAAAAGAAACATTTATGCGCAGAGTGCGCACATCCCTGTGAAGAAGACAGTAGCTGCTACCCCAGGTAACCCCCGGGCGGGCTGGGGTAAGGCTGTGCTGGCGGGAGGGCGGGGTGGAGGACACGTCTCCTAGCAGGAGGCTGCCTTGCTGGACTTGTATTCTTTGATGTTTTGAATGTACTTGTTTTTCAGAGGGAAATAAAAAGCACCTGCAACGGTTTTTAGCACTGCCATTCATGGAGTTCCCGTACAGCAATCAGTCTTGTTCCAGGACTGCTTCAGATTAATTTCATGGTTTGTGACACGTGGGAAACGTTATACAGGGGGCTTGCTGTGGTAGATCAGGGATGCTCCCAAACCGGTCCTCGTGCTGTGTTGGGAGGTAGCTTCTTCTTGTCAGTCCACAACTATGAACTCAGGGGATGTTTAGCTTAAGTGATGAGATTTGGATTTACTACTGACACCTTCTACGCGTTGCTCCTCTTGATGGTGTTGTCCAAGAGCTGTCCGCTGCGGAGGTGGAAAGGAAGGTGTCTGTAACAGCAGGTATGGGTATCGGCTGAAGAGCAGCGTCTGACGAGTTGATGGGTAGAACTGGCGTGTTCTGAAGGGCAGAGAGTGTTCTGGTAGCTTCCGGAGATGGCCTCCCACTGTGGTTATTCTGAGCGCTCATGGGTGCAATAATTGTCATTTCTTGAGAGCTGTAAGAAGCTGACAGCTCTGTGGCTCGTTACGCGGAGCCTGCACTTACCTGGGCAGCACGAGCAGCTGCATAGCCACAGGGCTGCTTTCCAGTGTATGGATACAGCATAAGTAATGCAGAGGAGGCTGTGCAGGGAAAGCTAAAACGGCCTGTTTTCTCTTCCCTGCAAATTAAAAATGCAAGGCGTATGTTCTGAGTCACAGAAAATCAGGCAGCAGCTCCGAATGAACGAGGCTGGTAAGGGAAAGAGATCTATTGCTGGGGAAGAACATCATCTGTGATGCACACAATTTGATTTTCTTATTAGTGCAAACCTCTCTTATTCCAAATAGCTGTAGGCTTGGAATTCAGCCCGACAGACAGCGTGGGCTTTCCCAGTTGTCCCAGAAAGACCTTCTCAGTGGGCTGACTCTGACCCTGGATGGTGCTGCTGTGCACCTGGATCTTCAGCCACGTCTTGTGTATCCTTTGCATAGGAGATGCAGAAATGCAGAACGATCCAAGAAATTCCTGAAGGAAAACTAGCAGGTTCCAGAGCCAGTGAGGGAATTCCCTTTGGGAAGCAGTAACTAATATATTGCTACTGCAAATCTTTAGCTCTGTTTTGTATTGCAAATCTCCTGGCATTTGTGTTATGGGAGTGTTTGACTTTGCTATCCCCTCTTCTACATAATCCGTCTGCTCTTCCTTGCATCCTGTCTCTTGCTGCTTGCTCACGTGTTCTCTGAGCGAATTACAGGCTGGGTACAGTGCAGCCTGTATTTTCACATTAATCTGCGTGGTATCTTGCACTTGCAGATTCTCTGCGCACACAGGTTTCTTAAATCTGTGCTGGGTGAGTGTGTAGCACTGCCTACCACGTGTGCCATCTTTGAACATGGACTAATAGGAAGAAATCCTTTTGTATTCGGAGTAAACTTCGCATCTAGCCATCTCAGGTGAGCTGGGAGATAACCCCTAGCTCTGATTGTTCTTTCTCCCGTTCTCGTTTCTAGAGGATATTCAAATACATTTATCTGCAGCTTCCCATAGGAATCTAAACACTGCTGAGGCTGCCTTGTAGCAGATGTAAAAATGAGACGCGATTTGAACATCTGCTTGGAAATGGGTGGCTGAAGCTGGTAATTGACCACAAAAGATTTCTGCCAGCTGACCATTTGTTAGCCTTCCCACTTCATTATTGCCCTTTATCCAGCAGTAAATAGAATTGTATCCTTCGTGATGAGATCCTCCTCAGCAGTTCTGCTGGGTTCTGTCTCAGTCTACACAAGTAACGAGGCTCCTGCTTTTACAACTGTGACCCTTGGCAGCGGGTGTTAGCTCTCTGCCTGGTCTCGTCCTCGGCAGTGGATGTAGCTGGGTAGGCCTCTTTTTAAATGGGCAGGGGAAGGACAAACTTAACAGAAAAGGCGTCTCTCTCTCTAAACGTAGCCTTCTCTTGGTTTCTACCCAAACATCTGTACTTCAGGAGATCTGTTTCACAGGTCATTAGCAATTGTGCACATGGGATACTGCTTGCACCACCTGCTGCTCAGACAAGTGTTCTCATGTTATTTGGAGCTGGATCACTCTCGGCAGAGTCATGCACCCCCGCGTACCTGGGAAGCTGAGCTAGCTCCTGCCTGACCTTCAACCGCTGCTTTCTCTGAGTGCTTCTGCTAGCAGAACTCCACCAGGAGTTCTCCTTGAGGCTTGGTTTGTTTGATAGAGGTTTGTGATGCTTAGCAGTTTTACCAGACAACACAACCTGGGAGAAACCTGATAAATTATTTTCTTGGATCTCTTGAGTCAAAGGGAGAGGAGGAGGAGGAAATACCTTATAAAGAGTCACCATCTGGTCTTACTGTAACAATAAAGATGAATATCTTTAAAAAACACACCCTGGGTTTAAGGTGATGGAAAGGGAGAGCAGTATAAGGGAACATATGGAGAGAGAAATCTGTGAAATACAAATGAGTGCTGTGCTGGCAGACTCTGCCTGGAAAGAGTCTGTCTGTTGATTGGTACTGAGCTGGCTGAGGAAAAGACTTTAATCTTGAAACAGTTCTTACCTGCCCAAACTCATTTTGCTTGAATGGAAAGCACGCAGGGAAGGTACAGGACTTGGGCTGTGCTGCCATAAAGGAGGAATTACAATTATGGCTGAGCCTAGGAGGGAAATTTCCCTTCAAAGCAAATGAAATCCACCTACAAACCCTGTATTTCAGGAGGGATGTGAGATGGGGTTTGGAGTCAGGGATGGGGTAGGAGCTGATCAGGCAGATTGCAAGGAGGCATGCTGTGGGGGGGGTGGGTGGGAGGAGTGAGCTGTTCTCAGCAGTGTGATACTCCCCAGCCCACAGGAGGGTCTAGGGGCTTTTCTAGTGGCAAACCACGTGGCTTCGGTGTGCAGGTGCTCTTGCTGAGATAATCAGAGCTCCTGGTTTCTACATGACAGTGGAACTTGCCTGAAAAATCCCATCCTAAATCTCTAGTTTGGTCTCAGCTGTTGTGGAAGGATGGGGGATGGACTGTGCCTGAGGAGAAAGAAATCAAAATGGTTTGAGTTCTGTTCCATGGCAGTTCACTTTATCTAGGGTGTCCTTGTCGCCTTTCCTCATCCGCACTGGCCACAGGGATTCTTACTCTGAGCCCTGGGTTATGGTTGCCCTGAGGCACTGAGGTGACAGCTCTCTCCAAATACTCGGTGGGGTTGGGCTGCTCCTGAGACTTTGCCTCTTGTAGAGCAGCTCCAGCCTCTTGCTGGTGTGATGAACTCATGCGTCATGGTGGTGGTTTGCACAGCTTCTTGTCTTCCCTCAGGTGCGGGGGTGAAGGCTGCACCCCTGAGAGTAGGAAATGCCCCCCTTGTTCCTGTGAATCAGAACGGCAAGGGAGAGGGACTTCCGTAAAGGAAGGCTGGGGATTTGTGAAAAGCTGTGACTTCTGGTCACACACATTTGGCGTCAGCGTATTGCAGGCAATACAAACTGCTGTGGGACAATGAGTTTCCCTCTCGTTAGCTGTCTTGGAGTGCCTCCCTTCTTCCTAAACACTGCATCCGGAAAACATGGATTTTTTAAAGAACACATCTGAAATCTCTTCTAGAACTATCTTTTTTTGACAAGAAGTTATTCCTTTGGGTAAATAAAAGCTGATACTGCAGTTTAGGAAGGAGACCTGGATTTGCTTGAGAGACGCTGTGTTCCCCAGAAAGGAAAAGTGTTACGCAGAGCCGTGATCCACGTGAATCACGTGGCTGCGGCGGCAGAGTGGAAAACCTTTGAGTGTTGCCTGGGCAAGGACACATGCTGTTGTGTACCGAGAGCACCTGGAGACAGTGGGCTTCAAGGGCAGCGTTCCGCGGAACTGCCTTTCGCTGAACTGTAGTCCCTGCTCTGGGTGAGCAGAAGGGCAAACACTGCAGCAGGGTTGGAGTTAGTAGTTGTTTCGTATTTTGTGACATGAATTCAAGGATTCTTGGATTCTGCTGAATGCCAGGCCTTCAGATCTGCTCTTTCGAACAGAGATGCTGTTTGTGTGTGCGCAGCCAGCGCTGCCTGTGAGATCAGTAGTACTGGAGCCCTCGAGGAATGAGTAAAAGTTTGGTGCTCTGTGACTTTCTGAACTTTCTGATAAATACATGCTGAGTGTCATACAGGTACCTCTCCCCAGCTGTTGGCATGAACAAGTTGCTTTGCTGGCCTGAGACGTACCTGCTCACTGGCTGCTCTTGCTGTGCAACTGCTGCAGCAATGAAACTCTGTGCTGCGGATGTGACAATCCTATGCCAGCCGGATGCTCCTTCTCCAAACCAACTGGTTTGATAGTATTTCTGTAGGAGTGACCCTTGTGGTTCTCCATTCTTCAGATGGGCCTGCAGTTTGTAAATGCCGTTTCCTGAGTTATGCTGATGCCTGAGCGCAAATAAGAAAAAAAAGGTAGCAGAGTTGGCTTTTTTCCAAAAAGCAGAAGGGGCAGAGCAGCCTCTAATGGTGTGGAAAAGCTTTGGAACACTCTGAAGCCTGGAGATAACCAAGCTCATTGAAATGTAATTTGTTTTTTTAATCTTACTCCCGTAAGTCTGCTTAAAGTTTGTGGGGTTTTTGTCTTGTTATTTCAGAATGTGCTTAGATGTAGCAAGCGAGAGTATTTAACGTGTGTAGAGCAATTTGAGGAAAACTTGCTTCTTGTTCACACTGGTGTGTAGTTGAGCCTTCAGCCTTCTCTAGGCCAGTGAGAAAGAGCTTTGTAGAGGAGGTAACAAAACATCACGCAGTGTTGTTACTTACCGAGGTGCCTTCTTAGAATGGGGTTTCCCTGTTAAAATCTCATAACTAGGAAACTGGGTACCAGCTGCGAGCCCCGAGGAACGGGGAAGGCGTCCTCAGAGAAGATGCTGCTCCAGCTCCTCATACTTACGCTTCTCTTGTGTTTTTTTTTGAACTGATTTACTTACCTTTGCAGAAATTACCCAAGGCCCAACAAGAAGCCTACCCGAAGATACAACCTGACACAGTGGGTGAGCAAGGACTTGGCCAAACACCGCTATTTCCAGAGCATTCCTGACCACTTCCAGCGCAGCCCCGTCACCACCTTTTCTAACGTTTGATTTTGCTGCTGAGGGACCGGGCTGGCTCTTGTTCTGCATTTAGAGTTGTTCTGAATTGTTCTGGTTTTTAGGGGTTTGTATTGTGATAAGTTGTTTTATGATCTGTTTTTAAGAAGGCCGGTGGAAGTTTCTATGTTTTAGAAACCTTTGGCACTGCTTTTGAAATGCAGTTTACATGTGATCTATTTTCTGTAGGTAACGTCTATGCTTTGCATCTGTGTTATCTTTTGAACTGCAAACAGCCTCCTCGCAGAGTAGGTAACAAATGTAGTCGGTGTTCACGCGGCAAGCCAGCATGCTGGATGCGAGGATGTAATATTTCAGTTGTGGAGACTGGAATATGTGCTTTGAAGTGGTAAAACTTTACTTGAAATCTTGGTCTTAAACCTTGGCATTAAATCTCCTATGGTGATCTGGCTCCCTTTTGAATAATGTTAAGGTTTTAAGTTGTAAAAACAGTTTGTGGCTGCTGTCCCCCTCCCTTTGACAAAGACAAAGCTGTGTGTGTTCACTGTGAACTCGGGAGCAGCTGTTGATGTATGCGGTTTGGTTATGTCTTGTTTTGTTTTCTTTCTGTCCCTGAAAAGTTCGCCTTTTTTGATTGTTTGTACTTGCTTCATTTGTAACCTTTCTTGTAAAAATATTTAATGACACTTGCCCTTCAGTTTATAAATATTTTGCACCTGTTAGATGTCGTTTTCTCTTCTGCTCCCTTATTGTGAGCCTCTCCCCTTGCCTGCTTTCTGGAGTGCCCAGAAGAGCGTCGCCTTGTGTTCATTTAAGCTGCACCGTCCAACAGGAGCTACTGGTCTCCATGCTGCCCCCATCTCCTTCCCTGACAGAGCACAGGAACTCCAAAGCATTTGGAGGATTTGTAAACCAGCGGTAGGTTGATCTTCTGCAAAACGCTCTTCCAGGGGTCCTCGCAGCGCCTGCACGCGCCTTATGAACCCTGCAGGTGTTTATAGGTGGATTTCAGAGAGCAAGTTAGGTTTATTCATGGAGGAAATTCTACTATAGTTTTATTACAGTAATTTGAATTTTTGGTGACACTTTTGGCTACTGTGATTTTAAAGAAATAAAATTTAGGTACAGTACTGATGTTTTTACACACTGTGGTTCATGTATTTTATCATTTTGCCCTTCTGTAGCACCTTTCAAACCCAGAGTGGGACAGGAAGAAGTGGCTTTAGAAAGCAGGGAAAGTTTGTCACTGTCCTAGATGTGCAGTGGCTGAGGCACAGAGCATCGAAGCAATTTGTCCGAAGGATCAGCAGTGGAGCTGGAACAGAGCCTGGTGTTGCCTGGCCGCACTAACTGGATAACACGGCCTGGATAACACAGTAATCCATGCACAGCAGTTTCCTGGGGTGCGGGACGCCTTTTTTTTTTCTGATGGGTTGTACGGGCATGGGTTGTGCATGGCCAGTGTTGGGGTTTTGTGTCAATAACTGATCTCCAGTTAAGAACAAGTCCTCCTCTTCCCAACACACATAATAGCGGAAGGAAGATTTGCTTCAAATCTCCTTGTTGCAGGCATTTTGAGAAGGCAGGAGGGATAGCAGGAGTCTGACTGCAGAGCCTGTTCCTCCCTCCCCTTTCAGAAGCAGACTAGCTGGCCTGCCGGCGAGTTTACCTGATGTTAGACTGCTAGCAGACTGGCTCTTTGGAGGCCCTGAGGTAACGCAGGCCTGGCGGCAGCTGCTGCAGTCGCATTCTGCTGGGGTGGTGGAGCTGTGTCCCAACCAGTGATCGATGGTCGCTGCTGATCAGCAGTGATGGAACGGAGCGGGAGCAGAGCGGCAGGAAGGCCGCCGGCGATCTGCTCCGTCTGCTGTGCGTGCTGAGGCGCTGCCTTTCATGTGTTCAGAGATTTCCACGCTAGCTGTCTTGGTTTTGTTATACATCTCTTTATGAGGTTATTAAGTGATACGTAGCAGGCAGGATGTTACATTAGCCTCCTCTTAACGCAGGCATTCTGTTGCCAGTTCAGCCGTGCTGAGAAAATGAAATCATTCTGAACAGGCAGCACCTCACCCTGACAGCAAGATGATGGTGTCTGCGTGTGTGCTGTGTCTGCGATGGGCTCCCCTGCGCTGCAGGACCTCAGGCAGAAGCGGCTGCCTGCTCCTGAATGTGTTCTTTGTGCTCCTTGTGAATGTAAATCTCTCACGTGAATGAACACTGCTATGGAGCAGCTCTGCCCTTTGTAAAGGCTTTAGGCTTCTGGGCAGCCTCATTGCTGGAGATTCCGTCCTTTGACATCGCAACCGCGATTGTCTGTGCGAGCAGTAGGAGGGAGGGAGGGGTCGTGTGTTAAGCCTTCGTGGAAGGACGTACTGTGTGTTTGCTGCTAGAGTGTAGCCAAGGGCTCTGTTTGTGACTTTTGCTGCGGTAGAATCCCGCTACATCCGGTGAGACTGGAAGAGACTGTTTTGTGTGAGCCTTGCGTGAGCGCTGGGATGAGATGTCTTACAGTTAAACATTTAATAACATTCATCAACGTATCGCAGTCTAACAGCAGCAGCTAGAAAACAAGGAGACTGAAATTAAATTACTCCGTGACTTTTTCTGCTGTCCTCTCAAAAGCTCACCAACTCTTCCCTACTGTTGTGCCGCGAGGCTGCAAGGTAATTCTAAATGGAAGGAAGAAATTACGTCCTGAGTAGTGAAACAGTGCAAGCTGATATTCTTCCTTTGGTTTGAGAGGGTGTCCAGTACTATGCTGGTGGCATCCTCGGCAGAACAGGTCTGGGTGGTATAAAGAGGTTGTATCTAGCAGTTGGTGGCACTAAGTGTGGGGCTTTTGTCAGTGAAAGAGGACAGCGATGTGCTGGAAAGCGTCACATGGCATCGTGGGGCTCCGTTGTTATTGCCACTCAGTGACTCTGCATTCCGCGTGTTCAGATCGCGAGCAACAAGATGGCTTTCCTGGCTGCCAGCTCTGCTGACTCCATCTGGGATCTAAAATTCAAGCTGTGTCTTTCCTGGCTCTGTTGCTAATAATAAAGATTCTTCATTTGGAACTTAGTTAAACAAAACTGATGCTGATGCATGAGCTGTGAAAGAGAATCCAGCTCGCTTTCCTTGAGACGTGTGGGCTAAAGCACTAGCAAGTAGGAACATAATCATTTCACTCTATAAGGTCATCCCATGATTTAATAGACACCAGATTTGTGGAAGATATTTTAGCATAACAAGCGTGCTGGCCGTACAGCTTTTTAACAACTGCTAGAAAGCTGATTTAATTTGGTCAGCTAGGCTTCTGCTTCCAGAGTAGCCCAGTAATAGCTCATTACGTGTCGTTAGGAAGCTTTTCTGCAAATCTGGGGAAATTACATTTGGGATAACATATGGTATAATCTTCAGCGCTCTCCTTGGGAAGTGAGGTCTGACTACTCACTCAATGAATTGCCGTATTTTTATCGGCAAAATGGCTGTGCAGCTGTGACACACGCTGCTGAGTGATGTAACCTTTAATGTCTTTGGCAAATACTGGCATTAGCAGCCTGTTCCTCTCCGTGTACATCTCCTCCGGAAAGTCGGCACCAGCTGAGATTATGCTAACACTTTCTGTCGTGTAGGCGTTTCCTCCTCTGGTGCTATTGAACTGTCATGGAATAAAACGCTTAATGTCCTCATTTTCCTCGGAGGAGACAGCGAACAGAACTGGTGCTGCTGCTTGTTGTAGGGAGGGGGGCGGTGGGAAGCGTACGGCCCTGCGTGTTGTGAATTGGAGGGACACGCTGCGCGGGATTGTTTGCTCCACACCGCCTCCTGCGGCTCCCTTTTGCTGAACTCGTGGGGGAGGAATACGTTGGCTACATCGTCCTTGTAGGCATAATATCGCAGCGCTTGAAAGGCTGGAAGGCAAGTGGTGCTTAACTTCCAACACACAGTGCGCGTATTGGCAAAGGGTTCAAGGGTTCTGTTTGCAGCTTCCTGCTCCTTCCTGTGCCGTGGTCTCTGCTCAGTGGATTCCTGGAAATCAGCGGCATTAGTCCTCGGGGCTGTGCGGCTCTGGCAGAGCCGGCTGAAGGCCTGCCTTCCTTTGCTTTTGAGTTCCACGGGGAAGCGGTCCTTGCAGGGCTCTCCGGGATCCCTGCTGTGCCAGCCCGCTCCCACTTGTCACTCTTTAGCGTCACGGAAACCTCCCTTTCCCAGCCGCGCTTCCCATAACCAGTCAGAATCAGCAGCCGGGCGAAACCACGCAGGGAAATGTGGGTGGCCTTCAGGGCGCATTCTTCTGTGGCCCACCGTGACTTTCTGCAGTGCCATCTTGTCTTTTTTTTCTTGATCTCCTCCCTTTATTGACTGTAAGACACCTCAGGAGTATCTTTTGGCAGCTGTGGAAGGGAATGAGGCATCTCGCCTGGAGATGGGCTTAGGCTTCAGGTCCCACAGCCCCGGAGCCTTAATGGTATCTGACCCTGACGGGTTACAGGGGAAGCTGATACTGGAACAGCAGTTGCAGCTTTGATCTTTGTCCCTCAGAAAAGTAGGATCTTAAGTAACTTTTTTTTTCTCCTGTACTGGGAAACAGCTTTTTCTAAAGCGCGGACTTAGTACCTCGCTCCAATTCTGAGCGGCTGAAAGCATTTCTTTTAAGAGGAATCACTTGACTTGGACAGCTTGGAGTCCCTCTGCTGAGCTGAGTTGCTGCCAGCCTGCATTTGTTTCTCCTCACTAATAGCGTTTCCTCGCTTTTAAAGCCTGCAGGTGCGGAACACAATGATAACCCCTTTACCTCCTGCCGCACTGGGGTGGGACCACCGAACTCTGCACGAACACCCACGCTTTACATTTTAATGCTTTTCTAACAAACAAGGAGCGAGCACGTGTCTGTTAGGAAAGAAAGGGTTTAAACCTGTCACGAGGGAGCAGCAGCAGTGACTGTAAAAAAAAAAAAAAAAAAAAAAAAAAAAAGATACGGTCTGAATTCCCAGGGACAACTGTCTTCAGAAACGGACACACAGCCGCCCACCCCCAAAGCTGCCCCATTGCCAGGCTTCTGGGGGCTGCTTGCTTGGCTGTGTGCTCTGGGGTCAGGAGAGAGCGTCTCCCGTATCGTTTTGCTCGTGCTGTACCATCCTGAATCTCCCTGCACAGGGGTGTGGATTCCGGACGACGTTTCTTAGGAGATAACGGCCATGTCTGAGCGATCTTGCTAGGTATGGCTGTAGTGGTATTTCTGTTGCAAGGTTTTTTTTTCCCCTCGTCCTGCAGCCAGAGTGACCCCTGGTGAGCCTTTCTGCTTTTCTACACCCAGATACTGAGAAAACATTTTATGCTGCAGTCCCTGGGAAATACAGAGACGGTTCCCCTGTTCTGTGGTGGGTGTTCTGCTTGAATTGGGTGGAGATGAAATATTACACAATTCAGACACTACAAGGACACAAGATATGCCTTTACTCTTTTATTGTACATTATAAAATGTTTATTGCTCTGTCTGTATCAGAGGTGTTGACCTCTCCCTCTTGGTGATGGAGGAGCATGTTCGGGCAGAGGATCCACTGAAGAGACCTTTGGGGTTGGCCTGCCTTCGGAAACTGGCCCAAGGAAAGCCCTTGCTTGTTCACCAACACATCTGCAAGCAGATTTCCTAGCGCCTTTCTCCCAGATTGACAATTCTGGAAAGGCTGGTGACCGTGGAAGAGGAGAGATGGCTGAGCTCTGTTACTGCCAGCCTGTTTCTTTGCAGGAACTTTTAAACCAGGCTCATCTGAGTGCAGGTTCTTTGTAACGAGATTCCAACCCTACTCAGGCCAACCTGTCTTGGTATTTGATGGAACAAGTAGGATCTTGCCTCATCCCCAGTGCATATGGAGTGGTCTTGTGGAATAATTAAACAAACACAGATACCCCATGGCACACTACACAGAGTAAATCTTTTCCACGTGATGTACTTGCATCTGCCGGCTCCCAGAGCACCAGCGATCCCAGGGATCCTGTCAGCTTACGAACGTCAAGCGCTTAACAAGAGAGAGGAGAACCCCGACCCCTTTCCCATTCCTTGTCATCCTTTTTTGTGGAGGTCTGACTCCAGCAGGTACCTGGTGTAACAATGTCACGAAAATAGTGCAGACGGGATGTGCAAGGAGAACCAGACCTTCCCACAGGAACCCCACTCAAAGAAGCAATTGAAGAACTTCAGCCCTCAGAAAAAGGTCCCTTAGGCAAGAGCCTTTCGCAACAAATAGCTATTGCCACCGGAGACCTTGCATAGCAACCGGTATCATGATTTGATTTTTTTTCTTTTTTTTTTTTTTTTTTTTTTGCTGACTGGCTACATTTTTATGGCCCTTTTATCACACTGGTGATGGACTCAGGCCCAGCTGAAAATACCATGAAGAAAATGGATTAAATGATCCTGGAAGCTAAATAAAAGCTTCTGGTGTCCCCTCAGCTTGGTCTGTGGCTCAGTGTCGGACGTGCCCCGATTATCTGAGATGAAGAGCACCAAGTGCGAGACAGGAGAGACAGCAATGGTGGAGAGGTGTGCTGCCGCCTCACTGGAGAACAGCCAGGGAGGTTCTCTCAGTGCAAATGGAAATGGGGGTATGCCTTCTTTTTCTTTTCTTCTTTTAAAAACCCACCTGCAAGACGTGTTACGCGACACACATCAATGGGGCAAAGCAAGCCGAGAGCACACGGCAGCCGAAATCTGGTCGCTGGTCGTGGCTGCGATGAGCTTTCCTCCTGCCGTGCCCGGAGAGGAGTGACAGGGACTGGCGCCTGAGCTCGCCCTAACGCTGTCAGGATGTGGTGCCGGTGAGACGAAATAAAGGTACGACAAAACCTTGTACGTTTCCAAAGACAGGGAAATTGTCCCAGACGACGGAGTGTGCGGGTGGAGAGAGGAGTGCGTGAGAAGTTGCTCCAGCCCAGGTGATTCACGAGTCCAGTGCAGGATCACCGGCAGCAGCTGTCTCACTGACGCTTTTCCATCTTAATTGTTTGCTTGGGTTTCGGGGTTTGTTTTTTTTTTTTTTTTTGCAGGATTTTTCTTTCTGGCCAGATGTTTTGCAGAACGCAGACAGGGAGGTGTGTGCCAGCAAGTGACAATCACTAGGTCTCCCTCCAGATTGCTCCAACAATATTTCACCTCCCTAGTCATCGAGGCTCAGAGGCAGAAAGTGAGAGTGAGGGATGGAGTCCATCTATCAGGCGGCAGGCTGTCACGCTTCGATGATGTTCACTGACGGCTTGTTTTTTGGAAACTAGAAGAGAAGAGGAGACAAAGGAAGGAAGGATGTACAGGAATCGCTAGAGGAAAAAAAGCCACGTGAGAGAAGAGTGCAGTGTGCTGGTCAGTTTTTGTTTCTGTAGACGTTCTTGTTCCCATCCCCTCGGGAAAACGAAGAAGAGCCAGAGTTGAGGCGTTAGGGCTGCGTGGTTCGTCACTGCCTGCCTCTGAACGAGCACGGATTAGTGGACTATTTCAAATAATGAGCAAATGCGGAGTGGTGGGGACGTCCCACAGTGCACGTTGTGAATGGAAACACAAGGAAGTTAAATTAATTGAAATAAGCTGGTATAAATTACAGGCTTAAGTCTGCCTACGTGATGAATGCGGCACACCTTTACATCACGTGTGATACCAGCCGTGCTCTCCCGGTAACAGAGGAGCAGGATCCCCGTAGGGCTGCTGTGGGGTAAGGACCCAAGCAGTTCAGGGACTGCAGCATCGCTCAGGGCATTCGTCTTCCAGAGGTGACCAGATATTTCAGAAATATGGATGGAAATCTGTTTTCCGTGCAGGCTAATCCGGAAGTGGGAGTGTGCTGGTGTCCTGCTGCGTCTGGGAGGCTCAGACCACGGAAGAAGCCGTGGTACTGGCACGCGTGGGTGTGAAGGGGCGTTTCCTTTCTGCGTCGCGGCTGGAGGGAGGATGTTTGGCGGAGGCTGCTTTTGGGGTAATGTAGCTGAGGCCCAGCTGGAAGCTGAGCGCCTGCCCCGTCCCCCCCGGCATGCCAGCGGCGCCTCACCTTGCTGCGGAGGAGCCCTCCACTCTGGTGCTCGGGAGTGCTGTTCTCCGAGGCGCTCTTGACTTTCTCCTTGCTGTTGTTTGGCTCGTTATCTTTGATGATATCGTACTGTCTGCAAAACAGGGCGATCACCCCTAACAGGAAAAAGCATTAGTGATCACACAGATGAGCTCAGCCCTGGAGCCTGCAGAGATCAGAGCCCTTGCTTGCCAGCCGGCTTCGTGCCTTCTGGTAGCGATCTCGGCAGCATTCACAATTGCTCCCAAGGATCATCCTCTAACACAGCTCGTCAGCCCTCTGGCTGTTCCCTTCCCCATGCCTCATTCCATGCTAAACTAGTTAGACGGAAGGACAGAAGATTAATTATATTCCAACTTCCCTGTCGTTAAATGGGACAAGTGCTTTAAGCCCTACGTTTGGCTAGCGATCAGCGCTAACTGTGCGCTTAAATGGCGTCTTTGCTTTGCAAACACAGGGGCTCCTGGAATTTCTGGTTAGTGAAAATGTGTCCTCTGATCTTTCTCCTCCGGGGGTGAACAGAAGGAGCTGGAGCTGGCGGGTGAGAGGCAGGTACCGTGCCTGCCCGCGTGTGAAACCAGCCAGGGCCTTTTGAGCAGCAGGACAACATCTGCAAATATGCAACAGTGACGGCAGCAAAAGCTGCCAGTGGAAATTTCCTCCCACACACGCAGGCACACGAAGAGAAAAGCAGGGCCAGCCGTGACACATAAGGCTGCAAACGTCTTTCTCGGAAGCTTTTATGTGATGTTTTGACCAAACAACTTCTCTGCCTGCAGATTACAAACACAGAGGTTAAGTAGACCCGGGCTTCTCCCTTACCGAAAAGTATTCCAGCTCCCCTAAGAGCAAAACCGATGCACAGCTTTCACCAGATCATCGCAAGCTGCTTTAGAAAGCGAGGTGTTGCTGTGGCAGCTGCCCCAGGTGTTACTGAGAAACGCAGCGGTCCAGATTCTTTCTTGCGTATGTGAACAAATGGCTGATCCTAGGAGAACGGGCTAACATCTGCCGCAGGCACACCTCCTGTGATTTCTGATGGTAAAACTGGGGCCCAAAGAAGGCCGGTGCTGCGAACACCACCAGAAACACAGACAGCACAAGAGCTGGGGTCTCGTCTGAGTTCAGAGCCCTGGGCACAGCCTGCTTCCAGCTCGCGTTGGCTAAAGCATCGCCATACGTTCAGGTTGTGGCCAGGTCGGGCTGAGAGCTGGAAAGAGGTTTTTGCATATTGAGACTTTGCGGAGAACCCACTAGATGTAGAGAGATTTCCCCCCACCCACTTTCCTTTTCAAATGTAAGTCATCTGTCTGGAAGGGAAACTGTGATACGAGCAAATTCTTTGTTCCGCCGCTGATCTCAGTTTTAGATTGTGCTACAGTGGGAGATGAATCAGTTGTTCAGTCACTTCATGTAATTATTCATGATTGTTTTTACTGGCAGGGCATTTAAATTTGAATGTGCACAATTGAAAATGACATAAATGCTGAGAAGATCATGGACTAGAGGTTCTGGAAACCTTTTAATTTAGTTTGGGTTTATCATTCAGTTATCGTTGTTAGCAACAGTTCCTGTCCAGTCTTTGGAAATGCAAATAACGCATGGCAAACTCAGGACTTTCTAGGGCAAAAAAATTGTGTGTGTGTGGATCTGATTCTGCGTCACCTGGATTCACTCGTAGGAAACCCTGCAGAACTGTATGGGGCACGGTTAATCCCGCCGTCCCCCTCCTCTGTGGCAGATCTCAGCTCAGTGCCGCGTTTCCCCTGCACCTCTCTCCCTGGAGGTCTCTCCTCTCAGCGGAATCTGGTATAAATGGGCCAGACCTTCCGTGGCTGTAAGCCGATGCAACCCCTGTCAATTCAGGATTGTTACAGTTTACAGATGACGGACCATCGCCTTTGGAGGACACAAACCACTGGAACTCTGGGCTGCCAGTCAGCCACTCGCTGCTGCTGTGTGGGTTTCTCTTCTGACCAAGGAAAATTCCGTGTGCAACTGCTTTCCACACTCTGCGCGTAGACAAGTGGTTTGACTGGGACAAGAGGACTCAACAGTGAGTGGCAAGGGTTGTCTTTCGTGGGTCAAAGATTTACTCTCGTGCTAATTTCCTGGCCTGCCGATTTCCGTGGGTCACCTGAAGCATTCCCCCTGGGCTCTGTGACTCACGGGGAGCAAAGGTGGTTTCATCAATGTTTTATGGTGCAGCAGGAGCAGCAGCTGACGGGCAGCCAGGGGAGGCTGGGGCTCTAAATAGAAAACTTTATTTCCCATTAACTCATGCATGTAATTGCCAGCCTGAACAAGCCGAAGGGCTGGCTGCAGCCACTTCAGACGTGCTACGCTAGTGCGTGCTGAGAGCAGGCTCTTAAATTCCTGTTTTGCATCAGAGCTGGAGTCACAGAACAGCCAGATAATTACAGTGACCTGTGTCATCTGAAGGGCTCAAGGCATCCTGTTGGATGGGCATTCTCATCAGTGCATTCTGGAAAGATTGAGATTACGGGATTAGCCGTGGGGAATTAGGCAATTGGTTCATCAAGGCCATTATCTGCTTCCCGCTGGACCAGATCCGACCGCTGCTTCACCTGCTCCTGGCACTGCCCGCCTGGAGATGCTGCAGCAGAACCGAGGTGCCCTGACAGCTGAGTGCGCAGCACTCCTGACGGGAGGAAGCGTTTCTTTTCAGGCCTGACATGATTACACACGAAAACCGGACAGAAAAGATTCAACTGACCTGCCCACATAAACAACACCACAACAATGATGAGAATTTCCCCCGCTCGCAGCTGTTGGTTTTTCTTCACCATCTCCTTCATTGTCACCTCATCTGCACAAGGGGAAAGAGAGATGGTGAAACCTCACCGCGCAGCTCAGGCTGCAGTGGATGCCTGCTTAACAGCGCCCTTAACTCAAATCGGTGGGTGCGGCAGGGCCAGAGCTCGCAGGGAGAGAGCCCTCGCCCCTCACGAGCCGCGCTTCGCGCTTGCGGAGCACCGGCTGCGTGGGAGCAGCGGTGCGGCAGGAGGGACGGGCTGTCACCGCAGAGCTGCCGTGGGCTCAGTCCCCACGGCCTCTGGCCCCGGGGCGGCCCGCTCCGCTCTGGCTCTGGTCTCTGTTCACGCCGTCTGCGCCTGGCACAAAGCCCTGCCTGCTCCAGCGGTTCCTCTCCCGGCTCAGGAGCGTGGAGCCTGGTGTGGCGTTCGTCAGTGGGATTCAGAAATGAGCAGAGCCTTTTCGCAGGGCATAACGCGCCTCCTTGGCTTCACCGCACCGAGGAGATCCCAGCTCAGGCCTCCGGGGAGGGAAGCGGTGCTCCTCTCAGCGCTTTCAGACGAACAGCGGGTCAGTATCTACAGACACCAAATCACTTGAGCAGAAAGAGTGTAGAACCCACAACATCCTAGGAGCTGGCCCAAAGCCCTGCAACAGGCTGGGTGCTCAGCAGGCATTAACCCGTTACCTCCCAGAGCCCTGTATGCCCTAGTCCTTTTTGTGGCAGAGGTTCTTGCTGACAGAAAACCTTCAACAACCTGATTTGGCTGAAGAGGAACGAGTGAAGGAGTTGCTCGTGAGGAAGTGCCCGATTTCCTCCATGGGGATACTCAAACCCCAGCTGGACGTGATCATGGACACCCTGCTCTAGCTGACTCTGCTTAAGCAGGGGTTTGGACTAGGTGATCTCAAGAGGTTCTTTCCAACCTCAACTTTCTGTGATTCTGTGATTTGGCAGAAATATTTGAAATGTAAAAAACGTCAGAGTCCCTGGGTATTTTCTGCTCCTGCTGTCCTGGGATCCCGGCACAGGAGGCTCAGCGAATCCCCCCAGGTGCCCTGGGAGCACAGTGGTGGTGTGGCCGGGGCCATCCAGGGGTCTAGTTCCACACGAGTTCACAGGCTGCTCAGGAATTTCCCCTGGCATTCTCCACTTGCAAGGATGCTGGGCACGCTGCTCCCAGACTGAAAACCTTCTCCTCCTCACTTTGCCTGTTAAACCTCATCTGAAAGGTGAGGAACGAACAGCCAGCCTTTGGCAGCGTCTCCCTACCGCTATGCACACCCATCAGCATTGTCTGCTGGCTACGCTCAGGGCATCCCGCTTGTGAGAGCATTTACCCCAGGAGTCTCACTGCACAGGACACTGGTTTCCTCTCTGCAGCGCTCTACGCTGCCTGGGCGTCCCAGGGGCCACACAGGAACTCACCCACACTTGCCTTTATTTTTAGAGGCTAGTTTCTCAGCTTCCCTGGGGGTCTTGAAGAGGACTGGCTCACTGGCAGGGCTCTGGCCTTGGATGCTGATGGACTGGACATGCACAATGTACTCAGTGTCCTCCTCTAGGTCCCAGAGGGCACAGGAGCGGGTGGTGGTGTTCACCTCCTGGATGAAGCGCAGCATCCGCACGTCCTTCTTCTGGAAGCCGAGAGAGGAGAGCACAGAGTGGTGGAGAGGCCTCCTGCGTGCACTGCCGTCGTCTAAGACCACTGCTTCCTGCCCTGTCCACCGCAGGCGTGGAGACCGCCAGACCCTTTCCTCTCTGCAGCTACCAGCGCACAGAGCGCTGCTGCAAAGAGGACGGGAAGCCAAGTCCCCTCCCGGACCACGAGGGACAGGACGAGAAGGAACGGGCTTAAACTGCAGCGAGGGAATTCGGAAACTGAGGGGACCTGGGGTGGAGATGACCGTGACCGGAACTGGGTAACTGTTGGCACCATACCTGCTGGGAAATTGCAAATCCAATGACAACTTCATCTTCCAGAACATCCCATGTCACAACAGCTGAGTTGGCTTTCAGGTGTTTGACTGTGACGTTCACCGGCGCCGACGGGCTGTCTGCAAGGAGGGAGAGCAGAGCCTTGACTGAGGCAGCGCCGCAGCCACAGTCGTTGCCCAGCACGGGCAAGGCAGGCAGGGGGAAAGGACCTTGCTCACGGTCTTTCCATGTATAGTTCTGGCTGTGGGACCTGGAAATTGCAGATACCCCGCGTCCCAGCTACCAGTGAGGTTCTGTGAGCTCCCTGCTGAGAACATGTGTTGTGTTAGACAGATGTGGAATATCTGACCCCTGGAAACAGTTCCTTTCGCACACACAGCAGACCACCCAGCGGCTCATTCATCTCATCCCTCCCAGCCACGTACCACGCTTTCTCTGGGGTTTCCTCTTACGGTCCGAGGGTGACAGCTGGGAGGAAATGCAAAATCTGCCTTGCAAGGATGAAAACGGAACGCTTCAATGAGCACTCTGGAGGTTTGACATTCAGGAGTAGTGAATGGGAGTGTTTCTTTTGCTCTTCCCTGTTAGTTTGACAGACGTTTTTTGTACAGGTTTTGTGGCTGATGGGCTGTCTCTCAGATGGTCGGAGGACATCTGGCACCCACCCGCTTACGGCTAACGGGACAGAACACGCTACAGCAGAACCGACGGACCACTGCGACGTGAAAAGGGCAGGCCAGGGGAGCAGCAGCCCGAGGCCTCCTGTTTATTCCCAACTCCGGAGCGCAGGTGAGTTCCCAATGGCAGCGTGGACCTGCGTGGCTGCCAGCCTGGCCCAAGGGAGCTGGGCTCCGCTGTGCCGGCTGGGCTCCGCTGTGCCGGCTGGGCTCTGCTGTGCCGGCTGGGCTCCGCTGTGCCGGCTGGGCTCTGGTGTGCCGGCTGGGCGCCTGCCCTCCTGCACACCCTCACCAGCAGCCTCTTCCCAAGGGGGCCGCACAGGGCAAAGCCCTGTTCGGCATCTCAGGGGGGGCGGTTTCACCCCTCAGGCTTGGCACAGTCCGTCCCGTGCTCTGTGCAGCAGGTTGGGCTCCTCTTCCCTCTCCTCTGGTCAAATTTAATTCACCATCTCCAGCTTGTGCCCTGAACCCAAAGGCAGTAAACACTAACAAGACTGCCAGGACTCTGACTAGTCAGTAGGGCGAGAAAAGAGCCATTTTTTTCTGACTTTTATCACAGAATAATACTTTTGTTGCTTTGTAACCATTGCACAAAGCTGCCCTGCTGGGGCTGGGGCTGAGGCCAACAGCAAAAGAAGGATGCACGTGTGCACGTCTCCGGTAACACTTGTTGGATTTATAGTCGGCCCCGGCCGCCTGAATGTGTCCCAAAATATTCTGACTGTAGTGTCAGTGTCTCCGAACAACTGACTTCACTCCCAGTGAATGTTCCCCAGGGAACAGAGAAAAATAACGTAAGCACGAAATTCCCCGGCTGAAGGTCAGTGCTGTTCTCCACTTAGCACAGCGATGACCTTACTCCTGTCTCTCCTCCCCAAACACCACCCGGCGCCCAGCCTTCAGAGCTCCCTTCCGAGCAGACGGGAGACCCACACCCACCAGAGACCCCCTTAGCAGTAGGATGTCTGCACAAGCCGATCAAACCCAGCGTTTGGGTTCTAGCAAGTCCTTCAGCGTGCAAAAAGGTCCCTGGAAGGTGCGTGGCTAAGTTCACGCGAATTTGGGACTTTAGAAGGATGAGCAGCGAGCAGCCGCGGTCTCCAGGGTTTCACAGGGGAAGGTGTCCTTCCTCTCTGGAGTAGGTGACCAAGTCAGCATCGACCCAGAGCGTTCCCGTCTTCCAGGGGATGGCCTTGGTGAACGGAGACAGTGGTCTCCAGCCAGCTCTCAGCGAACAGAAACATCTGTCATCCTCATCCTCCACTGCAGCAGGGTCGAGGACAAGCTGAGCAGGGGAGATGGAGCGTCCTCCTCCTCCTCCTGCACACCCGTCCCTTCTGGACGCAGCTCCCTGCGGGGACACGAGGAAGGGACGCGGGTCTGCAGCTCCGCACCTTCCCCCCATGGCTGAGTCCGTGCGCCACCCAGAGTAGGGCCTAATTTTAGGGAGGGGCAGTCAGCAGATGGGAATGCGGACAGGGAAGGTCTGTGAGTCATGCCTGATGAATTTGCTCGAACACACGGAGGACATGACGGGGCTGAGAGATGGGAGACAAAACAGTCTCCAGCTGCAGCCCGGCACTTCGCCCTTCTCAAAGTACAGCTGCGCGGTTAAATCCAGGCATGGCTGTTTTTCCTGGATATTTTTAGGACCTAATTCTTTTTTCAGGAGCTACCACTGAGTTACCCAGCTTAGGCTGAGAAAGGCTTTGAAAAGAGATGAATTAACCCCAGAGGAACAGAGAGCAGAGTGTCGGGGAAAAACCTTGGGGCTGGGAAAGGGGAAGGCACGGCACAGCCCGCCGGGTGCCCGAGTCCCTCTGAAAGGTGCGACCTTGAGGGAGGCACAGCAGAAAGGTCTCCAGGTTTCCTGATGACATCAAACGTGGGGGAGTCGGAAAGCCCCAGCAGAGCTGGAGAAGAAGAGCAAAGAGCCTCTCTGGGAATTGGTGAGGGAGGGCGGAGGGCCGCGAGGCAGACCGGAAGCATTCGGCGAAGCCTCAACCCAGGGCTTGCAGCCTGCAGAGCCGGGCTTTAAATGTAGGCAGGGGAGAAACCGGCTGGTGTGGGTGGTCAGGAGCCCCCAGAAATCCCCCTTCGTAGTCACACTTGAGAGAGACGGGGCAGTTGCAGCCGGCAGATGCGGTGAAATCTAGGACAGCGGCTCGGAGCCTTTCCTGCCACTGCCACAGCTCAGGAGCAGCAACACATAAATCAATGGTGTCAAAGCGGGGTGAGAGCAGCACGAAAGGAGAATGAAGCACAGGGTTTGACAGAAATACAAAGCCAGGAAAATTCGTTTCCTGCTCCCAGAGCTGAGGGAATAATTTGGAACCAAAATTTTACTCCGTGAGGATGCATCTCTCCCCACTCCTAGGAGATGCACGATGAGATCATGGCTTTCTAAAATCTAATCACCGTTCCAAGATATTCACACTGCTTTTGGCTCCCTGGGTCAGTTGCGGAGAAGATGGAATTTCTGTTTCCCGGCTGTCTGCGGGGGGGTCGGCATCTCTAGCAGGGCCTCGAGGTGCCAAATCCAAACGTTTGGTTCCTTCTGGAGGCGAATGCCACTCCTGGAGCCTTGGCTTCCGTGCCTGCGGCGGCCAGCGAAGCCGTTGGTGTCCTGGGAGCAGGCGCCGAGGGTGGCACGGCCCCAGGGGCTGTTCCTTCCCCGCTGCGGGCGGAGAGCAAGGACCACGCTGTGCACCAGACCTTTCTCATGCATATTCCGATGGTTCTGTGATTCTGTGTTTGCTCCAGGGACGCGGAGGCCAGCGTGCGTGAGGGACCCGTACGGCACACGATTTCTGGTGTAGCCGTTGCGCTTCACCCCGGTGCCGAGGCTGCGATGCCTGCCGGAGCAAACCACACGTTGCAAACTGGCAGAGGACCTGCTTGGCCAAACTGGAATTGGAGCTGTGAGCTTGGATGAAAAAATACTCGTGTTTTCCTGTCAGCAGAACTCGCAGCCCCGTCCTTAAGGGGGAGCCCTGGTTAATTACGAGGAAATCACAATGGTTTGTAAATGTGAATGGCTGCTTTGAAACCGATCATGCCGAAACCACGTCTCGTTTCCTCCCCACGGAGACCCCTCGTCAGGTGAGCCACAGACCCGCACCCCCCAGGGCTGCGTCCCAGCCCCGCCGCGCTCCTCCGCTTTTGGGGCCTTTTTGGCCGGCGCGGGTCAGAGCCGCCTCCCCGCAGCGAGGCGGCGTGAGCAGTGAAGATTACCCGTAATCCCCTCTTAACGCTGAGAACTCCTTCCAGCCTCTCATTAAATGCTTTGCTGATTATTAATGGACTTCTGGTTGAGAGAGAGGGGAAAAAAAACCCGCACACTTTACAGCTTTGGGCTGATCCCTCCCTGGATTTTCATCGCCGACACAGCGGCTGCTGGCGCGAGGAGGAGGAAGCCACCTGCCCGCCCCGTCTGTTGGGTTCGCCATCGGAGCTGAGGCGTGGATGGGATGGGGAGGGAAAATGAGAGGGAAGGTTTGTCTCCATCCCGCCGCTGCCATCCCCATCCCAGAGCTGCTGATGGAGGGTGGTGGGGTGCGCAAAGGAGGCGTCTTGAGACACCGGCGTGTCCTGCCGGGCACCTCTAGGACCAGGGAGGTGCCCAGGCCACAGAGACGTCACTGGAGATGCTCAGAGCTGCTGGCTCATCTGCCACCGGCCCTCTCCTTCCTGGCGTGTCTCTTTTGAAGCCACTCTTACTTTGCACCTTCTGGCACGAATGAGCTCTTACGGTGGGGCTGGGGGTGAGCGCTGGCTTGCTGCCTTCAGCCGCGAAAGCTGCCGGAATCATTGCCTGGAGTAAAAGCATGAGTCTGTGGAAATACCACGCCCTTGGAGATCACCTCTGCCAGCCGAGCGCTGCGCTCAGGCTGGAGGTTTGGAATTAGAGCCTGTTCCTGGGTTTATCTCCCCAGCCAAGGGGCCCAGCCTCCCCCGAGATCAGCTCCTTCTGAATTCAACTGTCCTGGAAACTCCAGCCGCTTGGAAGTGCCTGGAGTGAATTCCAGTGGCTTCCTCCATGGGCTACGCCACAGCCACGGCATTTCCCAGCGCCGGTAGCTCCTCTCCGACACGCAGCTCCTTCCCTGCTGCTCCGGAGCCCCAGGGACGCGGTCCAGCGAGCAGAGCGCCCGCCGAGGCTCCGAGGCGGCTGGTGCGGTGCTAACCTCCTGCAAGCCCCGCGCCCTTTCCTGCGGCAAGCAGGGAATGTCGCCCTGAAATCCCAGCAGCCCTGTGCTCCTGCACCGCAACCTTCCCTGCAGATGGGGAGCCCGAAGGAGAAGACCCGCAAGGGGAAGGCGCATCCCGTGAGGGCCTGGGTGATGCTCTCCGCCAAGCGCTGCTGTGCGCTCCCCGAGCCGGAGAACAAACGGACCCGCGTTCCCTTCCGTCCTGAGCCTTTCTTGGCTCTTCCTGCACGGCTCCCTTCCGCGGATATAATTGCTTGTCAGCTGTACGGGGTCTGAAGGAAGGGCTGGTGTGCCGCTCAGCTTCCCCGGGCGTTTTAATGAAGGGAGCCAGCACGGGAGCGGGGCTATTTGCTAAGCTCCGAGGATTTCAAAGAGCAGAAAGACCAACCGGCGGCTCCTCAGCCCGGGAAACAGGCAATTATTTCCTGCTGACCGCCCACTCCCTCATACAAACGGGATGTTAACAGGCCAACCCCCTCTCACCCCCGGCCGCATCGCTGGTTCCTCAGTGAGTGGGCGCCCAAACGCGCGGGTGGAAACGCTGGCAAGGAGGACGGAGCCCTCCGGGGAGCACGGAGATGCTCGCTGTGTCCAGCCCAGCTCTCAGGAATTCCTCAGGGCTGGAGGAAGGGGGATTTCTACTCTGGAGAACGTCCCGTGCTGCCAGACCTCTGACTCTCCGAGTCCCGAAGCCGGGCAGGGTTTGCCCAGCTCTCCCAGTGCCGTGACTGGGGTTTAACGCTGCCAGCCCCGAACAGAGCCATCGCCATGGCGTCTTTTATCCAGGACCAGAATGTCTGGGGAGGACTAGGTACCACGGGCTTTTCCAGCTCTTCCGGCCCACAACGATGCGATGTTAGAGGAATAAGAGAGCGATCTGTCGGCGCAGAGAGGGAGAGCAAGCCCTGGAGTCTAGCGGCCAGCCGCCGGACGCCGGTGCCCAGACCTCTCCCGGGAGATGCTGGCTGGTCCCAGCCCAGCTCTGCCCTTGTATCCAACGCTCCGACCCTTACTGCCCGCATAAAGGTTTACATGCTTCGCTGCTCAAAACCTTTCTGCTTTTAATGAAATCATACTTGAGTCAGGCCTTAATTTGGCCTCTGGGTGCCATTCGAACCAGGAGGGGGTTGTTTGACAACAAATGCCAGAAGGAGGAGGCCACATCCAGTACCAGCGCGTGGGTACCGCTCCAGGGAGGCTGCTTTCGCTCCTGCCGTGGTGCGCGTGGTTAACGTGCACGAGCGCGTCCCTCTCTGGGAGGGATCTCCGTTTTCTACATGTATGTTCCCAGTGGGAGACAGCGTTTGGAAGAGGACGGCACAACCCCGGCTGCTTCGTGCAGCAACGTCCCTGCTGAGAGCCTGACACCGAGGTTGGAAACCTCCGTATTTCAATTAAATCTCTCCTACGCTGAGCGCAGGAATCAATAAAGCGCCTACGCCATCCGTCAGCTGGCCAGGAGTCTCCGTGGCCTCCGTGAGCCGGGAAGGGGCTGGAGTGGGCTGGTTTGCCGTCCCCAAATAGCTGTCAGAGCCATCGCCGCTTCCTCCCGCGTGCGAGCCCACGGCTGGCGTCTGGTTTGGGTCCCGCCGGACCGCGGGTGAGCTCGGTTCCCCCGGCTCAGAGGAGGGGGTGAGGGTCCCCGGCGGGCTGTCGTTTGGGAACGGGCATCTGCAGCCCGGCTGTCACCTTCGCTTTGCTCTGCTTCCCCCCGCAGCGGGTGGGGCTGCGTGGGGAGGGGGCGAGGATGGAGACCCACCTCAGCAGAGGAAGAGGAGCCCAGGTCGCGGAGCGGCTCAGGGCGTGAAAACAACGCAGGAGAGGCGCGAGAGCACCGAGCTGCCCCAGCCGAGGTGGTGGAGCTGTTAAGGGGCTCCTCGGGCGGGGGGCCAGACCGGTTTCTGTGAGAGCTGAGAGCTGGTCGGGGCCCAGAGCCGTTCCACCTCCGCCAGAGCAGCGCGCCGCCTTTCCGCCCCGTCTCACGGGAATAAACCTGAGTTGCTCCGCAGGCGGGCGCCTCGCGGGATGCTGTTTGCCCCAGCAAGTGGCAGAGGCCGTGGCCTATTTTGGGGTCTTTCATCATCCTTACGCAGCATCTTACAGCCCTTAACGGCAGCCCCGCTCTGCCGAGCTTGGCCCAGCTCACGTCCCTCTTCGTTAGCTCTGCCTAACGAGCAGGGGGCTGCTGGCACCTCGGACCACGCAGGCTGGGCAGGGCAGGCCATCCCGCTGCCGGAGCAAGCGTGTGGGGAAAATTAAATTGTGTTTCTGACTTGCCAACCGGCCTGACCATTTTCTCCAGGACCTTCTAGAGCAGGCAGCGGCAGGAGTGAGCCTGAGAGCTTCACCCGTGCGGCGCTGGGGGGATGCCGAGGGCGATCGCAGAGCGTGAGTGCGGGGCTTCTCTCTTAGCTGCTCCTGGTCCCGCTTCCCCTTCTCGCTCACCTTGGCATCACCTTGCCAAAAAATGGTGCTGACTGGCCAAACCCCCCCTTTCAGAGCCAGGCCCATGCTCGGTGCCGCTCGCTCGCCAGCCCTCGCTGCTGCATCCGTGGGGGAATTTGCACTGCTCCTCTGGGACCCTCTCCTGGGGACAGCAGCTCTAGCCTTGCACAGCAGCCACTGCTTTAAACCCCCCTGCACGAGCTCCGGGTCCAAAGGGGAGGGACCACCGAGCCCCCCTCCCCGCCTGACCCTGCTGGGGATGCTGTCCTCTCCACGGGCCTCTCCAGTGGCTCTTGGCTTGCCTGCCTTGGTGGCCTCGCGGCCACATCGTCCGTAGGACTGGGGCTAACAGAGCTTGGTGGTGATGCTGCTGCTACCTCTGTGTGACCTTGGGAGCAGGCTCCGTACCCACATTCCGCTTTTCCCTCCCTGAAAAACAGGGACAGCACGAGTCCGCTGCCTCGCCGGGGTGCGGGGAGAGCACGTCAGAACCCTTGGGTGAAGGGGACGGCGGAAAGAGGAGGCGGCGGGGCTGCGTGGCACGGCACCAAGGTCACGCGGCTTCGTCAGAGCCCAGCGCCGAGCCTCCTGCCTCCCCGCCGCACGCCGCGGCCGCGAGACAGGGCGGCTGCCCGCGCTCACAGAGCGCCCGGCTCCGAACGTGGCGCCGGCACCTCGGGCTGCCGGTGAGACAGGAGCAGAAGGCGGTGATGGGCAGGGACACAACTCCACGTTTACTCTCAGGCGCTGGCTGAGGTGATTCAAGGATAAGGAAGAGAAGATGAAGTGGCCTAATTTACAGAAAATCGGGAGGGCTGCTACAGTCGCAGGCGCCTCCATTGTGCCGCGGTGTTTTCCCCGTCGCTCCCTCCTTTTGGGAATGTTTCATTAATCTCCCCGGGGGCTGTCAGTTGTGAAACGGCAACTTTAGAGTGCCGATATCTGGCCCAGGACGGGCGCCAGCGCCGACGGCACTCGGGGGGCTGCTGCAGCCCCGGCGCGGGCAGGACAGGAGCGAATGCAACTCCAGCAAGTCCCAGGGCTGGCTCCGGCGAAGGAATTTCCACTCCCCAGAGCTCTACATCCCAAATAGTCACCCCCCAGCCTCCTGGAATGCAAGATATTCTGACAATCAGCGTTTTGCAAATCAAAGCAGCTGTTCCACCAGCATCTTGCAGCCGGTGAGGGAGACAGCCCTTGGCCGGGGGGGTGTCTGGCTGGGGCTGTGGAGCACCCACAAGCACCTCGCCAAAACGTGGCACCCGCGCGCGGGGTGCTGGGGTGAAGGCTCAGCCCGGCCGATGCAGGGGAGAAGAGCGGACCTGAGCACATCCTCCAAAATTAGAGCTGGCTCACGGGGACCTGTGCCTTCCCAAAAAATCCCCCGCTTCAGAGGACCCACTCAGCTCGAAGGGGCCTGGTTGGTGTGGCCGGGATGCGCCGTGCCCCAGGAGTGGTGCTTCCTCGGGAGCTCCCGGGGTCCCGGCAGTGCCTGGCTGGGCCCCGGACAGCCTGGGGTGAGCAGGAGTGAGTCGGGGAGGGGGATTGCCAGGGCTAACGCGCCGTGGGGTTGGCGGAGCAGGGCCCTTTTGCCGCCCCAGCTCCAGTTCAGCCCCATGACGTAAGCAGGAGCCTTTGCCTCCCTGATGCCCGGTGCTGGGTGGGGGTCTCTGTTCGCGCTCCCCGAGCCCCTGTTTCCACACCACATTTCTACGAGCTGCCTTCCCCAGGGTGGGCTGTGAGCACCCACGCTGGGACACCGTGGGGGCGAGAGCTGGGCGCTTCCCAAGGCCGGTACCCCGGGGGCGCGTGTCCGACATCGCCCGTCTCTTCCCAACCCAACGACCGACTAAGTCCCGGCCGGCGATGCCCCCGAACTCCATCCCCCCGGCGCAGCCCAGCCCGGTTATCCTCCACACAGCGCCCACGCTTCGCCGGCTTCTCCCACCCGTGCCCACCGGTGGGACTCCCCCCCCCGCATCCCCATCCCCACGCCGAAGCCCCCCACCCCGGGCAGCCCCTCCCGGGGTCCCGGCGGCCTTTACCTGCTTCCACCGGGCTCAGACCGGCGGAGCTGAAGCAAAGCAGGAGCGCGGCACCGGTACAACCGAGGAAGGGCTCCATCCCCCCGGGGCCGAGCCGCTCCGGGCCGGGCCGGGCCGGGCCCCACCGGCGGCGCCGTTCAGCACCGCGGAGAGCGGCCGCGGCCCGGTACCGCCCCGGTACCGCCCCGGTGCGGCTGGGCCGGGCTGCGCTGGGCCGGGCTGGGCTGGGCTCGGCTGGGCTGGGCTCGGCTGGGCTCGGCTCGGCTGGGCTCGGCTCGGCTCGGCTCGGCTGGGCTCGGCCGGGAGGCGGGGGCGAACGCGGCCCCGCCGAGCCCCGGCTCCGCCCGCCGCAGCGCCGGGCAGCCCCCGCTCCGGTCCCTCCCCCGGGCCCGGGGGGCGGTGGGACGGGGACTGCTCCCCCCCAGCCCGGCCCAGCCCACCCCCCGCTGTCTGCCTCAGTTTCCCCATCCCGCCCCCGGGGCGGTGCCGGCACCCCCCGCCCCTCTGGCCTAGCCCTCCCGGGGGGCTGCCCCACACCGGGGGATGGGCCGGGGGTCTCTCCCCGAGCCCCCCGTACACAGCGGCGGTGACATTTTACCGCCGCGGTTTCCCTATCACCGGCCTCTAAATTCCGAGGTAATGAGGATTAGATGAGCTGCCGGAATTAGCCGTGCCTCCAGGTTAATTAAGCCGGCAGCGCTGATTTACGGGAACTGGCTGAAGCCGCGTCGCCAGCCCAGCCATCAGCTGTGACATCGCTGGGTGGAGGGACCCCGCTCCAGCCACCGAGCCCCTCCGCTGCGCCCCACCAGCGGCGAGGCGTCCTGTCTCGGCGAGGGTCCCGCAGGGTCCCAACGGGCAGGGAATACGGGTCCCCGCACGCGCGGCCAGGTCTGACTGGGAGCACCGGGCCACGCTGTGGTCAGGAGGCAGCGGGGTCTTGGCCACGTGTCTGGGCGGCGGCGCTCGCTCGCCGTCTGTCTGGCCCAGGGATTTATCCTCCACTGCCTGGCAGGGAGCGCGGCGTGGCCTGCGGGCTCCGAGGGGGTCCTGGGGGTCCTCTCGCGCCGAGCCCGGTCCCTGTGGTTTGGTTTGTGGACCGATGGTTTCTCCCTGCTCGGCGCCAGTGGCGTCGACAGAGCCGTGCGGGGCGAAGTGGGGAGTGGACGGGGCGTGACGGGCTTGGCGTTGGCAGCCTCTGCCACCTTCCTCTCCCACGTCCCCGCTGAGGGGTCCCCTCACGTGGAGGAGACCCTGCAGAGCTCCCAGGGTCCACCCATGAACCAAAGCCCCTTCCCAGAGGAGCAGCAGGAAACCATTGCCCAAGAGAGACCCAAAAATCCCCCGCCAGAGCCGGGGGACAACCCTGTCCTGCCGAATCCCAGCCCCGCACTGTTCCACCGCTCTTTCCTCAGCTTGAGATGGGGATAATTCCCAGCGCGGCATCGGTGTCACGGTGCTGGGGCCGTGCCTGTGCCGAGCACCCCATCGCGGTGCCGGGGCAGGGGGGGCGCAGCCCCTCCAGGGAGCAGCCAGTGCCGGGCTCCGTGCCCGCTCCGAATCCACCCGCACGTGGCTGGGGCGGGTGAGCTTGGCCGACGGGGCTGGGATTTGGGTTCCTGCTTCCCCTCGGCCTTCCCTCGCCGGAGCAGGGGGCTGGGCAGGAGACCCTGGTGGGTGCTGGTGCTCCCTCAATGGGGCTGCGCAGCCGGAGCGGGACCGCCAGCCCTCGGCTCTGCCGCGGACGCAGCCGAACCGGCCCCAGCAGCCGCCTGAAACACAAAGGAGAGGGCGCAGCAGGATGTGGCGTTTGGGGTGCCCCAAATCCCCCAGCAGCTGCAGATGGAGGTACTGTCACAACTAACCAGTAACTCCCTGCAGCCGGACGGCCTGAAAGGTGCCACCTGGGCTGGACCCTGTCCTGTGCCGACAGCAAGCCAAGGCCGGGCCCCAGCACGCGGGACGGCCGGTGTTCTGCCCCAGCTGCTCCTGGCAGATGCGAGAGGGCTGGTGCCCATCGCCTCGCTACCTCCCAGGCTCCCACAAGAGGGTTTTTGATGCCTTCCGGTATTTTTCCAGAGGCTGAAGAGAATTAGCATGGCAGTTCTCTGTTTTTTTCCTTTTCCCCCTTTCCAAAGAAAAGGGAAACCTTTCCTCTTTCCTAGCCCCGTGACATCTGGACCCCCAGCAGGTTCCCCAGGACATTGCCACCGTGCAGAGGTCCCCTCCAAGAGCTCACATCTGCCCCTGGATGCTTGTCCCTTCCCTGTCCCGTCTCCTTTGTCACCACCAAGCAAGGCCATTTGGGGTGTCCTAGCCCCCCCTGCTTCCCTCTGGACTCCCGTTGCCCCCCTGTGCAGTGCGGAGCCTCCTCTGCACCCCCAGCCCCTACCAGCACGTCACCATTCAAGTCACAGGATGGCCATCGTGTGTCCCCAGTGTGCCAATTAAGTCACAGCTCTAATCACGCGCTTCAGTTTGCTGGTCACTCCTCTTCCCTCTCGCATCACCAGATGGACACTTGGGAGGCCACCAGCCATCCTCCTCCTCCTCACACCCAGCCCCAGCCCCGTCCCACCTCACCCTAAAGACGCTGGGCTGGGCCCATGAGGGACAAGGACACAATGTGTGGCGATGCTCCGGATGTCCCCAAGGAGGGACAGTCCCAGTCCTGGGGTTCCCAGGGGACGACGGTGGGACAGAGGGATGTTGGTGGATTTGGGGGACCCTGTGCTGCGGCTCTGCAGGAGACCCTGGCCCCCACAGCCACAGTCACGCCCCAGGAGCAGCTTGGTCACCCCCAACCATGGCTCCCACCTCCCTCTGGCACCCCACGTCCTCGGGGCAAAGGCACCCTGCGCCCCATCACAGAGCTCACCCGGCAGCGCGTCGCCTGCGTGGCTGCTCACCGGGGCGTCTGGCCCCCCCGGCCCCCAGGGGCTCCTGGTCCCCCCCGCGGGGGGACAGTACCTGTCGGGGGGACACTGTGCGCAGGGGGGGACTCTGCGTTTCGGGGAGACACGGTGGGGGCCACGCACCAAGGGGAGCAGGGCCGCAGGAGGGCCAGGCTGGCAGGGTGCTGCGGGATGCGGTGGATGCTGTGCGGAGGGTGCGGGGGTGCGGGATGCAGAGGGTGCGGGGGTGCCGGGATGCAGGGTGTGGGGGGTGCGCGGGTCCCCGCCGCCGTGCCCGGCGCTGCCGAAGGCCGCTGTCGCCATCTGCCGCCACCCCGTGACGGGCGCGGCGCCGGGGGAGCCGCAGCCGGGACCCCCCCCCCGCTCTCCCCAAATCCCTCCGGACCCCCGGGAGGGGACCCCCACCCCCGGCCTCACGCCCGGACGCACCTCCCGGACCCACTGCCCCCCCCGGTCCCCGCGGCTCCCCGCTGTTCCCGTGAACTGGGGAGAGCTGCCACCAGAGGGAGCGCGGGGCTGGCGCGTGGCGGTGGCGCTGCTGGTGGCACTGGTGGTACTGGTGACAGTGGCGATGGCTTGGGGAGGGCGGGGGGGACAAGGGCCAAGGCTGGGTCCGGACGCCTCTGGGCGCCCCCCCCCCACCCCCGCACCCCACCCGTGCCCACTCTGCGTTCACCCGTGGGACACAGCGGGGACGAGCTGCAGCCCCCCACCCCCCAGCCAGCCCTGGGCACGTCCTGGCCACCCCGCAGAGCCAGGTTTGGCCGCCCCCGGATCCCCCCGGGCTGGGCGAGCTGGGGCAGACCCTGGCCGTGGGGCAGACCCCAGCCGTGGAGCAGACCCCAGCCGTGGGGCAGACCCTGGCCGCGGGCCATCCCGTGTGGGGAACCCTTTTGGTTTCTGCAGACCCTGCCGGGGAGGTGGCACAGAAAATTGGGCACCCCCCTGCCCACAGCATGCCCTCCTCCCCTCCACGCCCCTGCAGCTGCCCCTCACGGCCGTTTATCTGGCTGCAGACCCACTTGTGCCCAAACTGGCCCAAACCCCATCCCAGCGCCACTGAACACGTGTGTCCAGGTGCCCACGCGCCCTGTGGGGCCCAGCCCGCGTGTCCCCGGGAGCCTCGACCTTGGCCGCCTGGGCAAGGGGAGCCGTACGTGCTTCAGGGCGGCGGCGCGGGGACGCGGGGACGCGGGATGGAGCCGCTCCGTTACGAAACGTCCCTGCATCCCCACGGCGCTAAGTCAAGATTTAGTGAGCGAGCGGCTCCTGATCCAGATGAGACTGGGCATCACAAAGGGCTTTGTATTCCAGGAAGCCTGTTAGAGATTTAAATTATACAAATGGGCTTTTTATCAAAGATCTTCATTATCTGGGCATTTGCTCTTAATCCTCGCTATTCCTGCGGCCCCTGCCCCGCGCCCCGCTTACCTTCACCGTGTCCTCGGCGGGGCCGTGCGCGCGTGGGGACGGGGACGAGCTCTGGGGCCAGCGCAGACCTGCGGGAGAGGGCTGTGGGGTATTGGGGTGACCCTGGCTGGGTTCGCTGACGCAGGCAGGGGCTGAGGCCCTCTCTCCTCCCAGTTTGTCCCAGTACCCTGCCGGGCTGCAGGGAGGGTCGTGGGGATGCAGCTTTGTTTTTCTGGGGGCACTGACCCTGCTCAGGGCACAGGCTGGGGCACCCACAGCCGCCCTGGCCTCCTCCATGCGTGGGGCAGCCGACGCTGGAGCCCAAATCACCAAAGCCCCTCCGTGCCCCACCGTGGTGTGCCGAGCCCCAGGCACCCCCCCCAAGCACCGCCGAGTCCCCTCAGCCTGGGGATGGCAGCCGGGGTCATGCCAAAGCTGACACCAACACCTCTCTGCGCGCACACACGTGTGGGGAGCTGTGCACCCTGCCCGGGACACGGCCACCCCGTGTGTACAGGGGTACGGGGACACACGCCGAGGTGTCACCTGCAGCCCCATCCCTGCTGCGGCGAAGCCTCGGGGACTTCACGGCTGCTATGACAACGCAGGAAATTCCTGCAGAAATCCCCGGGAGGAGGAGAAGGAGGTGGAGAGGAGGAGGAAGAGGAATCTCCCAGCCAGGGCATTGCCAACGCCCCAAGTCTCTCCTTGCTGGCAGTGAAGAAGACGTCGCAGCGATGCCTGCGGTCGTTTCAGCGTTGTCCCGGCAGCATCTCTTCCCCGGGCTCAGCTGGGCAGCGAGCCTGGGGCCAGTGGTAGCCAGCCCCGAGCCAGCCCTGCTCCCTGCCCTGGCTGTTTTGGGGCTCTGGCAGCTCCAGGGGACGCTCCTGCTCCCACCCCCGTCACAGCTGAGCCCCCAGACTGGCCGGTGGGAGCATGAGCTGCCAGGAAAAGGGGCGATGGCGGGGGGCTGTGAGCCAAAAACACACAGGGCTTTGGGGTGAGGGGTGGGGACTCTGTAAATAGTTTTGTGTTTGATGGCAGAGTGCAGCCCCCCGCGCCCCGTATTATCCCCCCATCCCTCCCGCAATCCATTCCGGCGCGGGGGATTAGGCGGGTTTAGGGCTGGGTTGGAGTCGGAAATGGGACGCTTTCAAATCAGCCTGCGTCACTTGTGCCCTCCGCCGCCCGCTCGAGGGGGATTAAAATAGATATGAAGATTATCAGAGGTCAAATGGCACCCCCACCGCGGGGTCCTGGCTCTGAGCATCCCTGTGTGCGGGGGCATCGCTCTGGCCCCCCGAATGCCTTCACCCCCGAGGGCACAAATCTCCCCCTCTTCCTCGCCTTCCTGCGCTCCCCGAGGCCCCCGTTCCAGTCCCCGTCCCACGCCCCTCTCCAAACATCTTTCCCACAGTAGATGTGGGGAGATCCTGCCGCAGTGGTGGCTCTCGTCACTGGTTCCCTGGTGCCCAGCTCAATCCCATTCCCAAAATGCCCCTGGGGCTCAACGCCCGCCCTGCATGAGACCCCTGCCCGTCCCCGTCCCCTGCCCTGCGTTAGCATTTTGGGCCCGGAGGTGCCAGGTCACTCTTGACGGGCAACCACAGCCTGGCTGATCTCAGTGCCCAGCGGATTTTGGGGTGAATTAGCCCCATTCTGAGTCACTCAAGTGCTCCTGCCCCCCAGCTCCCCGTTCCGCAGCAGCCACCCCAGCCCCTTCCCCGTTCCCCCCAGTTCGGCGACGGGCTGTGGGTTTAATCACTTGATGCATGTTTGTTTGTGTAATTCGGAGGAGAGCGCCTCTTCCTCCCATCTGCCCCCGCCATCTGCTCCCCGCGGCATGGCCGAACAATCCTGGGCTTTGCAAATGGCTGGAGCTGGTGCAGGAATGCCGGAAAACCAGCCGGGAATGGCACCTCCTTCTAGCCAGCATCTGCTCCACCGGAGCCTTTTCCCGGTGCTCGGAGCGCCTGTGCCGAAAGCCGCTTTGCTCCAGGCCCTGGAACGACCGCGGGTGCTGCCATGTCCCACCGTGGCAGTGCCCGCCTGCGTGCTGGGGACACTCGACCCAAAATGTCCCCTTCCAGTGCCAGAATGGCCTGGTTTGGTGTCCTGGGACAGGTGACATCGCAGCAGAGCCCTTGAGGCTGAGCAGGGGCACGGCGCGGGGTCTGCCCGGCTCTGCAGGCAGTCTGGGACCCCAGCTCCCGGGGGTGGTGTGTCAAGGCAGTGATGCCCCCAGTGTTCCCAGTGCCCCCAGTGTCCCAACACTTCCCAATGCTCCCAGTGCCACCAGTGCGCCCAGTGCCCCCAGTGAGCTAAGATCTTCCAGTGCTCCCAGTGCCCCAAGATCTTCCAGTGCTCCCAGAGCTCCCAGTGCCCTAAGACCTCTCAGTGCCCTCATTGCCTCCAGTGCTCCCAGATCTCCCAGTGCCTTCAGTGCCACCAGTGCTCCCACTGTCCCAAGACCTCCCTGTGCCCCCAGTGCTCCCAGAGCCACCCCAACGCTTCCAGGCTCCCAGTGCTCCCAGTGTCCCTAGACCTTCCAGGGCTCCCAGAGCCGCCCCAGCCCTTCCCGGTGCAAGGGGGGTCTCCCCCCT
The DNA here is from genome assembly GCF_036417535.1 of Chlamydotis macqueenii. Taxonomy (NCBI): domain Eukaryota; kingdom Metazoa; phylum Chordata; class Aves; order Otidiformes; family Otididae; genus Chlamydotis; species Chlamydotis macqueenii. The sequence continues at coordinate 1,334,437 of NC_141577.1, read as the reverse complement.
CTCCCCACACCCCGGCCGCGGGGGGACCGGCTGCTGCACCCCGACCCCCACGGCAAGGAGCTGCGTGGGGCCGTGTCCCGTGTGGGGCGGCGGCGGTGCGTGGGGCCCCGGGGAGGGTGGGGGATGCCGGGGGGGCTGCCACCGGTGCCCCCCCCGGGCCGGTGCCCCCCCGCAGCCCGGCGCTGCGGCGGGCGCTCCCGGCGGGCGCTCCCGGGCTGCGCTGGCGAACGGCGGCGGCGGCGGCGGCTCGTCCCCGGGCAGGTAGGAGGCGGCGGGGATGGGGGGACCCGGGGGGGCATCGGGGGGCACTGAGGAGCCCGGGGGGACGGGGCACGGACCCAGCCCCCGCGCGCGTCCCTCCCCGCCGTGGGCTGCAGAGCCTCCCCCCGCACCCCGCCCCGCCGCATCTTCCCGGGGGGGTCCTGTAACCCACCCCCCCGCGGGGACCTGTCCTCGAGGGTGTCCTCGGCAACCCCCCTCTGTCTGGAGGTGCCCGGTTTTGGGGAATCCCCTGCACCCCCGCCCCGGGAGCATCTCCCCCGGGGGTGGCCCACGCCCTTCCGAAGATGCTCGCTTTTGGGGGGAGCAGTCTTTGCAAACCCCTCTCGGGGTGCTGAGCCCCCCCACGCGGGCTCCCCTCTCAGTGGCAGTGGGGAAGGGGCACAGCCCACCCGGGCAGCGGGGCTGGGGGCCGTGCCAGCCCCGGGGGGCCCCATCTGGGACCCCTGAGTGGGGTGGGGACGCGCAGATCCCCTGGGCTGCTGGAGTGGAGATGGAGCCGTGGGGCGGGGGCGTGATGGAGAGACACTGTGGGGTCCCAGCGCCCCCTCAACTGGGGGTCCAGCCTTACTGGGCTGCTCCTCTTGGGGAGTCCTGTTTGCCTGAAGGAAAGGGGGGTTTGGGAGCCTGGGCTCCCTCCCTACTTTGGGTAAGACAGGCATGGTGTGCCCCAGGCACTGAAGCCCCCCATGCACCCATGAAGCCCCCTGAGCCCACCCTCTCCCTGCACAGGGGTCACAGCACAGCCTGGGGTGGGGGCAGCGGGGCAAGGTCCCCCCAGATCTCCCTGAGGTGGGGGCCTGGGGCGCTCGACCAGGCGCTGGGCACCCACCCTGACCTCCTCCCGGACCCTCTGCGCTCCCAGGGGTCCCCAGGCGGGATGGGGCATGCCGGGTCCCCCAGGGGCATGGGCACCCTGGAGCGAGGAGGGGGCCATGAGCAGAGATCCGCAGCCTCCGGCCCTTCCTGGGGCTCCAGCGCGCACTGGAGGCATCAAATATTAACGGAGGCGGCGGAGGAGCTCAAAATAACCCTCCCTCCGAGGGAGCTGACCCAGATCCGGCCAGCCCCAAAGCTGGGCTGGACCCTGAGCCCCAGCCAGCACACCCCCGGGGCCGAATCCGGCCCCTTCCCCTCCTCCTGCTGCTCTGCCCTCCCGGTGCCAGCCATAAATCGCTTCTATATTATGCAAATGAGCTATAAGGGCTCATTACGCAAACGCGAGGGGGCCGGCGCTGCCCGGCGCTGGGTGATCCCTCAGGGCTGCACCCGACGGCTCAGAGAGGACGGCGGGGATGGAGGGGGTCGCATCGGCCTCCGCATCCGCCCGGGTGTCCGGGGGCTGCCAGGGAGCGCTGCCCCGTCCCTCTCCCTTCCTGTAGGGCAGAGGGACCCCCCCCGAGTCGGGCCAAGCGCCTGTCCCGCTGCAGCACTCGTCCCCCGGGACGGCCGGAGCGTCCCAGCGGCATGGGGAAGCAGAATAGCAAACTGCGTCCCGAGATGCTCCAGGACCTGCGGGAAAACACCGAGTTCTCCGACCTGGAGCTGCAGGGCTGGTACAAGGGTTTCCTGAAGGACTGTCCCTCCGGCATCCTCAACGTGGAGGAGTTCAAGAAAATCTACGCCAACTTCTTCCCCTACGGCGACGCCTCCAAGTTCGCCGAGCACGTCTTCCGCACCTTCGACACCAACGGCGACGGCACCATTGACTTCCGAGAGTTCATCATCGCCCTGAGCGTCACCTCCCGCGGGAAGCTGGAGCAGAAGCTGATGTGGGCTTTCAGCATGTACGACCTGGACGGCAACGGCTACATCAGCCGGGAGGAGATGCTGGAGATCGTGCAGGTACTGGGCTCCCTCGCCCCACCGCGGCTCCTAGTGCCCTGCGTGTCACCCTGGCGTGATGGTGGCCGTCCCCTCCCCGGGTGCGGCCGGGTTAGGGACACGCACCCTGTGTTACATCCGGCGCGGGGTTTGACGATGCCTGGGACGGAGCCTGTCGCTGTCTGCGGAGAGCCGCTCGCCGAGCTCTGGGGCTGTGGGGATCAGTCTTCCCCGGGGTGTCCCCTGCTCCTTCCCTGTCCTGGGGACATCCCTTAGTCACCCCATCCCAGGGCTCTTCCCGCCGGCCCCGCTCACCCCGGGAAGGGCTGGGTGCACGGCAGCTGTCCCTGAGCACGCCGGGGCAGAGGGACGCGTTTGTCAGCACGCTGACCGGAGATGCTGTCCTTGCCCAAACGGCAAGTGGTGGCATCAGAAGGTGGCTCGCGAGGCCACCGTGGTGATATCTCAGTGGGCATCTCCCTGCAGGAGTAGCTCCAACCCTTGGGGCTCCCGCTTGCACCCGCCCCGGCCGCGCTGGGAGCTAAAAGCTCCCCACAGCCTGGCAGCCCCGTTCCCGGGCAGCGAAGCCCAGGGCTTTGTCCCCTGTCTTGGGCGGGCGATGGCCGGCGCCCACCCTCACCCCCATCCTCCTCTCCCTCTCCCAGGCCATCTACAAAATGGTCTCCTCTGTGATGAACATGCCTGAGGACGAATCGACTCCTGAGAAAAGAACGGAAAAAATCTTCCGACAGATGGATACTAATAACGACGGTAAATGAGAGGAGATGGAGGGGATTAAGGGAAAGGTCTCATGGCCAAATCCGGGGTCTTAGAAGGCGCCGCATGCGCCCTGATTAAACGGCTCGCCTCGGCTGGGGTGGCCGGGGGGAGCCCCGGCAGCCGAGGGGCTCGGCGTGCTCCCGCAGCCCGGGGAGTGGAACCCTGCGGGGCGGGTGGGTGGGTGTCCGCGGTGTCGGGGGGTCTCCGGTCCCATGTGTGCACCCGGGATGGGGTGGCGGCCGCGGGCTGAGCCGTGTCCCCCTCCCCGCAGGGAAGCTCTCGCTGGAGGAGTTCATCAAAGGTGCCAAGAGCGACCCGTCCATTGTGCGCCTGCTGCAGTGCGACCCCAGCGGCGCCGCGCAGCTCTGAGCCCCCGGACCCCCACAGCCCCCCATGGACCCCCACGGCCCCACGCCACCCCCTGACCCTGCAGCCGGCCACTGCCACTGTCCCCTGCCCGGCCCCCGTGGTCCCCACCGCCGAGAGCACGGGGACGCGGTCCCCATTGCTGGGGGGCTCCTGCCCTGGCTCAGCTGGGGAAGGATGGAGGCAGGGTCTGCCCCGAGCGAGGATGGTCCCCCCCAGCGCCGGGGGCTCAGAGCGGGGAGACAACCCAGCCCGGTGGGAAAGGCTGGCGGCAAAGCCACCGCCGCATCTCCGGTGGGCGCGGGGCCACGGCCCGGGGGACAAAGAGCCGGTGGGTCGAGGGTCCCCCCCAGCACCCCCCACGCATGCACACACTGCCACGGCTGCGGGGCCAGGCCAGCCCCTTCCCCACAGCCCCACGGGCAGGGGCCGCGGGGAGGGGATGCGCTTCTGGTCTTTTAAAACCTGCAGAATAAAGTTTGTGTCAGCGCAGCCAGTGGTGGGGAAGGGCCCGTCGATGCCGAGGGGTAAGTGCCTCCTCGCAGGGTCCGGATTCAGCCTGGTCCCCTCTCTCGCTGCAGCCCCGGGCAACCCGAGGCCACGGGGATGGGCTGACGCGTCTTGGCTGGTGGCATCCAGGGGATGTCTGCCCCATAGCCGGGCTGGGGTGCAGCTGGGTCCCATCACAGGGCTGTGCGGGTGCTGGGACGAGGCAGGGCTGGCCGGGACATGTCCGCGGGATCAGCTCCCGGGCTCCGCTCAGAGCCGGGCGGTTTCCACACTGCCCAGCCTCAGCAAGGCCAGGCACTGCCCGGGGCTGGGGGTCTCCGCCGGGGCTGCCTGCAAGGAGACCTGCAAGCCAGAGAGGCTGCTGAGAGCGGGACTGGGGGGCCAAGAGCTTTGGGTCGGCAAGTCCTGCCCCTGTCCCAGAGCCCATGATCCCCAACGGCTCCATCCCAGCCCTGCACGGGAGCGGGTGGGTGCCGAGCCCGGGGACCAGGAGTCACCTTCCTGCGGTGCGCCCCGCGGCAGCGTCGGCTGAGGCGGAGGAGGTCGAGGGTGAGCAGGAGGCAGCGGACGCCGAAGAAGATCTCCATCGAATTGAGCAGGAGGGCGACGGCCCAGAGGGACAGCGTGGAGCTCTGTGGGGACAACGGGGTGTCGGGTCCCCCGCACGTGCCCCCCCATCCTCAGCGCAGGCACCCACAGCCCACTGGGGACTCACGTAGACGCGGGTGGGATCGAAGGGGCACTCGCGAGAGGCCGGGGCAAGGACGACGTCGGCGAAGGCGCAGCGGGCCAGCAGCGCCTGGCCCCGGCTGGCCAGCGTCAGCCCGACGGAGACGGCCAGCCCCAGCAGGCAGGACAGGCAGCCCAGGCTGCTGCAGGCACTCAGGGCGAGAACCACCCACTTCTGGGAGAGGGGAGAGAAGGGGCGGCATGGTGAGGTCAGGATGGTCCCCAACCAGGGGACGTGGCGGCTGCACGTGCTCCCCGGGACAGCTGCAGCCCGTTGGGCACTGGGCGAGGGGCTGCGGATGCTTACGAGGGCGGCGGGGGCAAGGCGGCGGGACAGCATGAGGGCAGCTATTCCGCAGGAGATGGTCTGCGAGGAAGTGCAGGGAGGTCAGCGAGGCCGCAGGGACGTCGTTCTTCTTTCCCTGTTAACGTTGTCCCCGAGAGCTCATCCGGCCAATTCGGCATCGTGGGGGACAGTGCTTCGTCTCCCCCAGCCTCCACCCGGTGACAGGTCCCCGTGCATTCAGCCTCCCCGGTTTTGTGCTAGAAAGGCTTATTTAGAGCAGGGCCAGGGGGAGACAGAGCCGTGTCTGTCCCGCATCCTCCTGCACCCCACCTCCTGCCCACCCTGCACGCACCCCGGATGCGCCCCACGCCCCCCAGCCCTGCACGCCGCGGTACCAGCAGCGCGGAGAGGACGGAGGCGGCATTGGCGACGGCGTACTGCAAGGAGATGGCGTCCTGGGGGTTGACCACGAAGCGGAGGACGGTGCCGTGGACGAGGGCGCCGGTGATGAAGTTGAGGTGCCCGATGATAAGGAGGATGAGGCCCGTTTTCATGAGGACCCTTTGGTGGCTGCCGGGATCGAGGTGGCCTGGGACAGAGGGGAGCGGAGGGCTGGGCGAGGAGCCTGCGTGGGGTGAGGTGGCCGGCACCGAGCTGTCCCTCCCGCCCTCGCACCATGCTCAGGAGGCGACGTGGTGGCAGCCGCCGGCAGCCCAGGTACGCAAACCACCGCTCCAGCCAGCTCTGCCGGGACCAGGGCGGCAGCGCAGGGCCAGCAGCCGCGGCGCCGGGCGTCCCTGATGGCGCTGGGAACGGCTGGGGCTCCCCGGAGCAATGGGGGAGCTCTCGAGAGAGCGGCTGCTCACCGACGGCTCCAGCGCTGGGTTTTGGCGCCCTGGGGCTGCTCTTCTCACCCACCGTCACCCAGGTGCCCAGTCCCGCTGCATCCCTGGCCCCGTCCGAGCCCCTTGGCTCCCCTCCCTCTGTGTCCCTGCAGGAGGGCAGCGCTGGAGCCGCAGGAAGGGCTGGGGCGCCCTCCTGTCGCGATCGCCACGCCAGACCCAGACTCACCCACTCGACACATCTCCAGTGGGCTGGGATCAGGCCATCAGAGCCCCTCGATGTCCCCGGGTCCTGCCCTGCCCTCAGCCCCCGGATCCATCCAGGTCCCCACTTGGCCAGGCAGGACCAGGGCTGGGACTGGGACCAGGCCACCAGAGCCGCTCGCCTGCTGCACCCCACTGCTCCTCCAGTTCCTGTCAGACCAGCTCCCCGGGATGAGCAACAGGATAACTCCACCTTCGCTTGCCTCAGCCGAGGGGAAGCACAGCCCTGTCCCCACCCCTGCGCTCCCCTCGCTGCCGAGCTGGTGGCCATGTTGCGGCACGCTCTGCCACGCCACGCCAATACGCCGCTTCCCCATCCATCCCCGCCATCTCCACCTCGCCGGCACGCTCGGGTCAGTCCACCCTAAAGCGATGGCAGCAGGCTGGGATCCATCCAGACAGGTCTGAGGCCAGGCGCCAGGGAGCTGGGAAGGGGCACCCCTCGGGGTGGGACACTGCCAGACCGCGGGGCAGAGCCAGCACCGCCAGGTACCAGGGACTGACCTGCAGAGAGAAGGAAAAACAGAGGGGTCAGGGCTGGTGCCGGCTTCCCAGGAGGTGACTCAGGAGCCAGTTTGGTGGCAATCGCTCCAAGGGAGCTTCCAGGGAAGTTACTGAGAGCAAGAGGCTGAGCGAGAGGGGCTGGGGACGACGGCTTGCTGAGGCAGCTGTGGGAAGAGCAACCCAGCTCCGCTCCCAGCAGGGTGCCCTGGGGAGCCCTCCCTCACTCTTGGCAGATCCTTGCTCAGCGATGCTCTCTGCAAAGCTCGTTGTAAACATGAGGCACCAACAATTTAATTACAGGGACAGCAATGCAGCCCTGGCTCCCGGGGCCTGGGGAAGGCTTGGTCCAGGCAGAGGCTCAGACACTTGTCCCAGAGCTCCTGCCCAGCCCAGCCACCAGCCTCCTCAGCTCCCTTACACGGAGCTGTGCTGGGAATGGGGCTCAGCGCAGCGTTAGTCCCCACCCTTCTCCTCTTTCAACCTGTGCACAGCCCTCACACACAGGGAAAGGGGAGAGAAGAGACCTCTCCCTGCTACAGCTTCACGACAAAGCAGATCTGGCCCCCGAGCCGCGTGTAGCAAAGGGCAAAAGCAGCCAGAGGATTTCACCGCGCACCTTTGGAAAGGACGAGCTGGATGCGAGTGGAATGACAACCAGAGTCTTTATTCAAATAGTCCCTTAGGAGGTTTGCAGACATACAGACACACGTACATATTTACACTCTTACACACCTCACAGAGCTTGGACCAATAAATTAAAACAAAAAGACGGTGGGAGATTTTTTTTTTCCCTTTTTCTCTTTTGTCACGTAAGAAACAGCAGCTCCCCAAGGCAAGGCCGGGGGGCCAGCTGGAGAGTCGCAAACAGAAGCCAACACGGACACAACCCCGCCCCAGAAGATGCAACGACAGCGAGTGTGCTTTTCAGCAGGAGGCCACTTCACACTCTGGCTTCGATGCACTCCAGTTTGACCATTTCATCCAGCCTGCAGCCCTCGGCTTGGGCACAGTGGCTCAGGTGGGCACTTGGGCTCTCGGCACCTCTAGCTCTGGGGGTCTGCGGGCAGGCTGCTGCAGTCTGCGAGTGGGGGGAGTCGCACTCGTCCGAGGTAATGTCTGGCACGTCATCCGACTGGCTGTCGGAGCTCTCCAGGTCGCTCCGTATGCTCTCAGGCTGGGCCAGGGTGATGTCCCAGGTTTTGCTGGCAACGCAGTCCTTTTGCTCACAGCTTTGGTGTTTGCACACCTGCTCCTGCTCACCATCTTCTTCCTCTTCTTCCTCATTCTCTGCCATCTGGGTGTGGACGTGCAGAGAGTCCTCTGTACTGCTGCCGCTGGCCAGCTGGTAGTGACTTGGTTTGGCTTCGATGTCCACCTGGATCTCCATGTTATTGCACTCCCTGCAGAAACAAGCACCCTTGCGTTACTGGGTACAGTTACTGGGTTGACTGGGTCACCACCGGGCACTGCATCACCGCACTGGAAAGATCACATTTCCCAGAAGTGAGCAAGACGCTGCTCATCACCCCGCAGCATCTGGGAACCAACAGCACTCGCTGCTTCCCTCGAGCCCTGCTAACAGCAGCCGGGATCAGCCCCAGGCTGTGAGCTGGGAACCGAACTGGGAAAGCACCACAGTCCACAGGAGCAGCCAGGAACAGACCTTGAGGGTCCTGGGCTGCAGATCCCCTCCTCAGCTTCCACAGTACCCACAGAGGCTGCTCCCAAATTGTCCCCAGTGCCCCTTCTGTGCCAGAAAAAGGATCAACCTACTTGGCAGCTACAGAGGAGCAGGCTGGTGCAACTACATCCATCTCGCCACCCACAGCAGCACCTCGCAGAGCACAGATTTTCCAGGACACCCACGACCAACGCTCTTCTCACCATTGCACTTCCTCCTACCTGTCCTGGGGGTTGTAGGAGCTGATGATGGACCCAGCCATGGCTCGAGTGCTGGCGTTGTCACTGATGGCCCCCAAGCTGACCGAGTCTTTGGGGAAAATTTCCTTCTGGACATCGGCCTGAACTTCCAGCCTGCAGAGGAGAAGAGGATTCCTCAGAAACGCCTTTGATAGTCCCTGAGGGGCACCAACCAGTTGTTCTGCATCACAGGAAAGCAAGGGGCCCTCTGCGCTGGCCCAGCTTGGCATGACAGAGTTTAATCTCAATGGTTCCTCTCACTCGAGTCATTTTTGGCTCCATTTAGGTAAACGCATTCTGTTTTCCATGACGAAGGTGAAGTTGTGTTTACATCTATGACTCATACAACTCCTGCGAATAACAGATTTCCACTGATCTAGCACGCAGCCACAATTATATCCTGGCTGCCGTATCAACACGTGTCTCTAATTACACAGCAGACTGACTCACAGGCAAGTTTAGAGGAAAACTGTGGTGTAACCTCCTGACATGGAAAGCAGTGGACCTTCTTACTATGGGCCACCAGGGAACAGGAAACGTGAAAACCTTTAGGCTGGGATAAGAGGACCGGAAGATCTTTAAGCAGGCCACGCAGGCATCTCTGCACCGTTCCGAATTAACCCACAGCAGCAGCTCTGCAGTTTCAAGGAGCTCAGGAGGGACAAATACTTGTTTATTTTTTCTCCTCCTTACAAGAACCAGCCTAGTACTGGATCCAGAAGTAGCCTGGTCTGCTGGGACTGGTTATTCTACAGTCTAGAGGTAAAAATACCAGGACATGATTCCCAGGTCACAGAAGGACCACTCACAGTCCTGGAGAGCTGGCCAAAACAAGCCTGCTCAACCAGCACAGCCCTTGGGAGCCTCTACCCCTTTCCTGCTGCGCCCATCGGTTACCTGCTGTACTTCCCCTTGCCTCCCGAGAGGACACCGCCACTCAGGGTTCCGCCCGAGAGCGCGGCGAAGCTGGCCGTCTCGCTGTAATTGCCCTGCATGACACTGAGCCCGTCGGTGGGGCTGCCGCTGGTGCTCAGCACGCTGGTCAAGCCCTCAATGCTGCTCTCGCCAATGCTGGGGTTCTTCAGGGCTCGCCAGGCATCAGCCACTGCGGGGAAGAACAGCACAGGAGGGAGAATCAGCAAGGGAACTGTTGGCTGCGATGGGGCTGGCAGGGGGTCGCGCCTCAGACTGCCTCCCCGCCTCTTCCAGGGCAAGGAAGAGCTGAGATGCTGCTCACAGCTGGTCACCAGCAGAAGACTGAAGCAAATAAGTGCTCCTAGCCAAACCCAGGAAAAGACAGACATTCAGATTTAGGAAATTAAGACCCACTACCACTTCATTACACGAGGCAGTGACAGGGTCTTGCTTCACACCCCTTCCCTTCACCAGTTATCCCATTACCTGTGATTGGTCCATCATCTTCATCAAACTCGATTTTCACACCCTTTCCATTGGCGGTGCTAACTCCACAGCCGCCGCCTCGGCACAGCGAGATCGGCACAACGCCGTAGACGTAAGCCAGCATGATGGGGACTCCGATACCTGGAGAGCAGGACGCGCGGAGGTAAGAGGAGCTTAAGGCTGAGCCGCGTTGGGCAGATGGAAAGGACTCTCTGGGGTAAGGACTCGTTCAGCTGTGTTTGTGCTGCTTTTCAAGGTCCCAGCTCACAACTTTGCAGACAGACAGCGGAGGAGCCCTTCGTTCGTGCTGCTGCAGTGCAGAACGAGGGAACCCCAAGAGCGCAGACAGCTGAACCCCCAGGACATCCGCCACCCAACCAGCCCACGGGTAAGGGACTCTGTGAGACACGGGACTCCAGACAAGCCCTGCGCTGCTGCAGGCCAACTCAAGCACAGGAGGACGTGCAGTCTGGGTGTGAAACGCAGGGATGTGCCCAGAAGAGCACACAGCAGCAGTCTGCAAAGCATCCTTTGGCCACCCCCCACCTCCCGGGGCTGGGCTACCCATCTGTCTCAGTGGCTACTGGTCCACCAGAGGGGAAAGGGACTGTGGCCACTTACCAACACTGACAGCAGCAATGACCGGAGAGGCAATGACAGACAAGGTGACCCCACCAGTAATGGCCAAGTTCCTCTTGTGCTTAGAGGTTTTCTTTCCCTCATATCTGCTGTGGATCTGATGGAAGGAGAAGCACCAGGTGAGAACGGGGCCTGGCCATGAGCCAACACCAGCAGAAAAATACTAATAAGCTTGTGATTTTACAGCCTGGTCAGGTGCATTAGCCCTTAAAGAACCTCACTGTGACCACAGATGCCCTCACAGATCAGATCTAGCAGGTGGGTCTACAACTAAGAAAAAGCAGCAGCTACAAATACAGTGCTGCCATGCTGCTTCTTCCCTCTCAACATCTCTTTATCAGCACACACACAACAGCACCACGCAGCTTGGGGCAGCGGGCCAGCATCAAGACACGAGTGACTTATGCAAGCCAAAGTGCAATGCTCAGGGTCCAGCCACTGTCCCACAGAGCCCATCATTTCAGGATGCGCTAAGAAGGGACCAGGTTGCTCCCTGGGTGCTCCTGGTTCACGGCAGAGGCACAAGAGCAATGCAAAAAGAGGACTTCAGCCTGAAGGGCTACCAGCCACCACCTTCCCTGTCCCCACACAAAGCCCAAAAGAGGTTTAGAAGAGACAACTGAATTTCGATTCTATGACAAGATCCACTCTTCGTATCAGCTGTAAATTTCTGGTCAGATGCCCTGAGGACAGAGAACGTCCCAAACCCTTCAGCTCCAGCCCTCCACGCTCCACGCTTACCTTCCTCCCGACGTACACGGGGATGCCAATGACCATCGCAGGAATGGCAATGCCGGCGATGAGGGAGATGCCGACAGGAGCACCGATCAATGTGCCCAGCTGCCAGAGAATCTTCTTTTTACGACTCCATGGCTTTTTGCCCCAGAACGTGCAGCCAGAGGGGCTTAAAGGAGAGGAAAAAAGGGACATTAACACCACAACAGTTCCTAAGAACCCCAAGTTCAACTGCCACATGAACAAAACCCAAACCTTAGGAAGCGGGTAGACAACACAAAAAAGGTTTCCCTCTTTCCCCTGTCCCCCATCAAGGTTAATTTGCTCATCAAGGTGATTAGCACACTACCAGGCCTATGTTTAATATCCAGTATGCCAAGAGATCTCAAAAGCAATTGTATCAGGGGGAGCTTTTCTTGGTGTGGAAGAGCATCCTCCTACTATAACGTGGGAAGAAGAAAATTGTACCGACTGGTCCGAGAGGGAGGAGGGTGAAAGGCAAACGCACGAACTGAACTCCTCTAACCAGCCTCCAAGAAGCACGTGCTGCTGCCCTCCTCACCTGAGGTAATGCAGGTCCGAGATCTCCTTCATGCACAGCCAGCAGAACTCGCAGCCGCACACCGCGCAGGTCATGTGGTTACAGCTCCCGTCGTTCATCTTGATGATGTAAGCGCTGCAGCGCGGACATGGCTTGATGTCGTCAGCTACGGGGAGGAAGCATGGGATTGAGCTGGACTCTGTGCTGCGAGCACGAAGAACCAGCACGGGGGTTCTCATTGTGGATTGAAACTCCTGTTCTCTGTGGGGGCAGAACACCTTTGCTAATCGCAGATAAAGGGGGGGTGGCTGTGTCTGTAGGTTCTCCTCAGAGCAAGAGGATAACATTGATGAGACAGATCCCACCAAAGCTATTTGCCCAGACAGCAGTGACCAAGAACAAGTAATTTTAAAAGCTCATTCTAGCCTTGAACAAGACGTATTCCAGAACATGCCCCAATGCTGGGAACAAGTCATACCTGCCCTGTGTTAGCCAAGGCAACGGCGTAAGAACGAACCATTACCAAATTGCTCCACTAAGGTGACTCACGGGCCAAGAACTACAGAACACTTGGGAGAACAAGGCACGGGAGGAACTCTGAACCTGGCCTTCGCAAGCAGCCAAACGGGGAAGCGGGTCTGCAGCCGCACACGGGAGCCCGGAGCTGGCTGTCCAGCCCCCAGCTTGCTGCTGGCAGAGCAGGATAAGGGTCCTTCATCCCTTCCTTAATTCAGGCGTCATCTGATCAGTTACGCAACGGCTGTGCGGTGGTTCAGGGCTTTGCTGGCAGCCTCTGCAACACTCCACAATATGAAATCCAGCTGCTGAGACCAGCTTGCACCTTATTAATCACTGCATGGAGTCCAGCAGGAACAGGGTGGGGAAAAACCACCGTCTCAAGAGCCTCCCTTTCAGTGGCTAAGTGCTAAGCCCTTCCTGGCAGGGATCTCCTTTAAGAGGGTGAAAAAAATCTCAGAAACTATTTTTCGCTTGCTGGTTTGCACCGCAGGCTGTGGCGGTATCTGTGCTGTCCAACACCAGGGCCCTGGAACTACAGCACGTTGAACCTCGACACACCGCTGCGCCACCTCTGAGTCACCCGTCGCAGCCCCGTTCCAAGTGAGCGTGTTATTAACATTTTCACTCCTGACACAGAAGGAACAGCAGGGTGTTTTGTTTGGGGGCAGGATGGGACTTTATGGAGTGGCCGGACTGCCCACTTTCAGAGTCAGGATGGTTATTTTTATCAAACGCTCATGCAGCGGACACAGCAGTTCATACCAGGCAGTGTGGGAGTCTGTGGACTGGCGTTTTTTTCCTGTACCTGACATTACTAACACCTAACAGTGCAGGGAGCGAGGCTCCTCACGCTCAGCTAGGCATGGATGCTACTTTTTACTACTGCAGCAGGCAAATTTGAAGTTGTAAGGGTGAAAAGTGCCTATTTGTTCAGGGTTTAGATCAGCAAGAAGCGAGAACATCCAAGATCAAAAGAGCCACAAGCGTAGCTGGGCCGGATGAGGGGAGCTGCCACGACGCGGAAGGACTCAAAGCACGTCATCACCCACTGATCTCTTTTGCGTTCTTGCAGGAGCCTGATGGATTTGTTCTATTGCACACGAGAAGGGGAAATGACCGAGTTTCACAGCTGTTCTCACCCGTGGCTGCTGGAGACCCTCAGCTGCGCCGAGCAGCAGCGTTCCCCACAGGCCACCAACACCCCTGGGCTTTGGCGGGAGGGGGTTTTGCACACAGGTGGCTCTTTCTCAGCTTCACAGGCATAACTGCAGCACCCAGTAAGCAAAACACACACGGATCCATACCCGGCCCCGATTCCTGTCCGTAGCTGAGGCCCGACGTGTGCTTGGTCCGTACGCGGAGCGCCTGTGCCCTTTGCTGGCGGGCCATGTCGCAGGTTTGGTTGGGATGCCATATCTGTTTGCAGTGGTAGCAGAACTCCGTCTGGCAGCCGTCCCTCTCGCAAGTCAGCTTGGGGCAGCTGGCGCAGCCGTAGGCAAGAACCGCGTAACTGGAGAAGGAAGACAGCGGGCGTATTAGTAAAAGACACAGTTATCAAGCGACAGTCCAGCGATCCTTTTAATTCAGCTGCTCTGCTCAGAGCAGCTGGTTGAAGAGCGGCCGCAGCAAGATCTCAGGCTATGCCAAGCCACGCGTGCTTTCACCCCGGAGCCCGCGGCAACGCTGCCCTGTGGGGCAGGTCGGCAAGGCAGGCCGTCAGCCCGTCTCCTTCCTTTCATCGTATTTCCCATCACTGCACAGCAAGCCTGCACGCCCGACAAATTCCTGCTCTCTCCGGTTCTGTGGCTTGCACTGCAGGGCCTGAAATTAAGCAGTGCTAATTGGGTTACTTGGGGCAGATATCTTTTCTACAGACAGCTTACAATATTGAACTCTCTCCTCAATAACTGCTGGCAGTTCTCACTGTCAATTCGCACAGACAGATCTGTCTTGCCCGCTGCGCCTGGCTAACAGCTTGCTGTTTCTGCTGATTCAGGCTCCCAGGACAGGGCCATGCTGCTCTTCCCGGGCACACATATCCCAGTTCCTCAGGACAGGCGCGTGGGTGGACGCAGTACGGCCTGGAGGAGTCTAGGAAAGCTGAGGCTGTCCTGGGCACTTCCATCAACTGAATGATTCTAAAAAAGCAGAACAACAGGGGTTTCAAGATCTTGTTGATCTCCACAGAACGCCCTTTTTTAAAGAGCGGCGAGGAACGCTCTGCCTCCAGAGTAAGCCAGAACCGGAGTAAAACCAACTGAATGCACAAGGGAGGGAGGCCAGGCTCAACCAGCTCGCTTTTTCTGATAGCAGCATGACGCTTCCAGAGGGAAGCGCGCTGTCTACGTGGAAGCCTAAGCAGCACCGGCACGCACCGCTGCAGGAAAGCTGACTTACAGTGCTCTAGGATGAGGTTGTTTCCACTGGCAGAGGCTGAACTGAGCAATTCCAAAAGTGCCTTCCAGTTTTGCGACACCAGTAGCAAAGGGTATTTTTGTGGATCATCCACAGTATTTTTGTTAGCGGCCAGAGGAGAATAACTCCTGTTTAAGGTTTTATATTTAGAGCTGGTGTAGCTCAAGTTGTATTGCCTCTTTTCAGAGGCAGCAGCGTAAGAACCGCTGAATGTGTCATACCACAATGATTCATATCCCGTGGGAGTTCGAGCAACTTCATCCTGCCAGGGTACGACACAATCGCCAAAGAAACAACGTCTCTGCGCCGAGCGCAGGGCCGGGAGGCACGACTGCAGGGTCTCTGCGTGCATCACCGGCTGCGCGCCTGCACGTGAAGCCAATATTCGAGGAGAGATGGGGTACAGACAGACCGGGGGTTTGGGAAGAAGAAACTTGACCCACATTGACTCCTACGCATCTCGTCTAGGGAAGATCCCACTCAGCATCCTTACCCTGCCGCTGTTTTACAGCCGAAGACCGACCCCTGACAAAAAAACCCAGCCAAACAATAAAACCAGCTCCATCTGACCAGCTGTGTTACGACACACTGCTATTTCAAACCCTAACAGCAGGCTGGGAAAGCTCACTGTAACATATTAAGCAACTCCACGCTCCAAATTAACTCTCACTTAAAATGTAGGGTTTTTCTAAACACTCGAGAGAATCCTATGAGAAATGAGAACTGTTACTGTTTGTATTTCATTCCTAGAGGTGAAATGACAAGTACTATGAACAAGCCCACAGCTGCTGGGAAACAAACGGCACGGCTGTCTATTAGGTAAAGAAATAACACATCTCTGACCCCAAGGTCAACTGGAAAGAGGCTGTTGAAGCGACGTGCCCAGGATTAGCCACGGCAGGACCTGGACGGCCAACACGTCCCCCCCTTCACCCGACCTCCGACGTCGCTGCGTGAAACGGCCGCTTCCAGGCTCAACCCCAGCGGAGACAAGAAGGGAAACTCTGACTCTTCCCCACACAGCAGCGGCAGCGAGCGCCTTCTTAAGACCCCAGGAATCGCACAGCTCCACTTCCAGCCCGCTCCGTGGATGGCCACGAGTTGCCTCTGTCCCTCCTCCTGCTGCTCCGCAGGAGTCAGAGCCTCACCAGCTGCCTCCAGCCTCATTCACTGAGCTCAGCCTACACAGCTCCATGTCTTTAAAAGGTTCTGTTATTCTCCCAGGCTTCCAGGAGAGATGCAGCGTGACAAAACACTAGACAGCGATGACACTTGATTGTAGCAGCGGGAAAAAAAAAAAAAGCTGCAAACATAGAAAATAATTTGTATTGTGACTGATGGCGCATCAATTGACCGGTGTTCCCATGGCAACACGCACCGGTGTTGTGTTCCTCCTCCTCCTCCTCCCCAGCAGCACAGCCAGGCTCTTTCATTTACGAAAGACTGCGGTACGCGTGGAAGGCACAGGATGCTGCATGCCACACGCCCAGGGTTTTGTCTGCCGTCGCCCAGCAGCCCCTCGCTGCCGTCATCTCGGCGGTGGGCGACACCCAGCGCCCAGCATCGCTGTGCCCGCAGCCCTGCGCTCCGGCTCTGGCTCTGTACACCGGCACTACTACGGTGGGAAAGCCCGCTGTAAATAATTCATACCCTGACTTTACACAAGCACAGCGACACAAGCTCGCTGGGAAGAACGAACAGGGCGACTAATCCCCCTCCCTGTGGAGGGCTGATGCCAACAGCCTTTGTTCCAGCGCCACAGACACACCACCAGCACCGGCCCGCGAGAGCTGCCAGGGCTCCAACCGCCCAGGCACTTCACGCTTCTGCTGGGCAGCTGAGGGGAAGATGCCCGCGCACGCCGCCCGGCTCCCCTCGCTAACCGGCTAACCAGGGAGGCAGCTTTTGCTTGCACAAAGAGCCGCGTGTGACACCAAAGCCCACAAAGCAACGGCCGGGTCAGGCTCAGGCTGGGTTACTGTCACAGAGGCAACGCCCTCCGGGCCGTGCTGGGGCTGGCTGCTTCTGACCAGACAGCCTGGGTAACACTTACACCTTTTCCTGAGCCCAGATAAATATCACAGCAGGCAAAGAGCTGAGATTCGGTAAGCAGGAACCGGATTTTCCCTAGCTGGTTAACAGCAGGGGCATTCCCTCTGGTATTGCTCTGCGGGCAGCGTAACCTGCTCTATCTCCCTGATCTCATCCCCAGCGCTACTGAAATATCAAGATGTAGCGCTTGATTTTGCTTCAGAAAGAAGCAAAGCTGCCGTTTGCTATTAACGTTGCCCTCTGAAGAAACAAGCCCTCATACAGCAGCGCTCGGAGGCCGTGCAAGGGCTAACCTGCGCCAGGTTAACCCATTTGCATAGGAAGGCTATTACAGCGCTCTGATTAAATCTTCACAACTCTCCCACCACGCTTTCCATTCCGACTACCAGGTCAGACTTTCCTTTCATGTGCTCGCTACCCAGAACTGCGATCCAAGCTGAGTTCTAGCTAAGCTTTGCAGCACTTCTCCAAGTTTCCCGAACAAAGTCCTCTTCCCGGCAGCTTTGGCTTATGCTCAAACAGAAAGCTAACAGAGTTCGTTTTAAGGAAAGGAGAAGAGAAAATGAAAGCAACACACACATAACTATCAAGCCATCAAGCCTGGCTGGGCTGGTTTCTGGACAGACAGACGTTTCTTCAGTTAAGCAACGGATCATGAGTCAACATCACTCCTCTCTGCCATGTACTCACGGCCTCCCTGGGAAAAAGTGACCATTTACGCTTCCTTCTTCACTGCCACAGAGGCTGCACGGCGTCTCCACGCACCGTCCCCACAGCGCGCAGCGATACACGCGGCTGGGAAACTCCACGCTTCCCGTTTGTGCAGGAAAAAAAAAAAAAGCTTTACTTTTAAATGAGGGAAACAATGGCTCAGCTAAAACCCCTGTCAAGCCCTACTGCTTGTACCCGATCTGTCCGTGTTTCCGTGATCCCCGAGGACGAGCCCCGGCGCCACAGCGAGGCAGCAGGGACAGGCACAGGGTTGTTTTGGTACCCGAGGCCCATCAGCTGTCCTGACGGGGCTGCTGACAAACGAGCCAAGAATACCCGCAACGAGGGCTCTCCGTGGGACTGGGTAGGACCAGGAGTGGGTCCTGGTCACCGGAGTGGGTCCTGGTCACCGGAGTGGGTCCTGGTCACCGGGGGTGAGCGGCCCCGCCCCACACTGTCCTGGGACACAGGTGGGGACAGACAGCACCCAGCAGGACAGTGCAGCACCCAGGATCATCCCAGCTGGGACACCGTCCTCAGAACCCGCTGGAAACAAGCGGCACCCCACCGGGACAGCGGGTCCAGGAGCATCCCAGCTCAGACACCAACCCCAGCCGTCCCAGGACAGCTGGTGGGGACAGCCAGCACCCCACCGGGGCGGGGGTCTCCCTTCCCTGAGTCACCCCAGGACGGACGGACGGACGGGGCAGCACCCGATGGGGACAGCGGCTGCGCCCACCCCCAGGCTGTCCCAGAGCACATGGGGACGGGGGGCTCACCCGGCACTCACCCGCAGTCGGGGGCCGGGCACCAGCGGCAGTCGGGGTCGGCGGCGAGGCAGCGGCGCAGCATGAACTCCTCGTACTTGGCGACGAGGTGCGGGGAGTCGTGGAGGAGGCGGCGGATGTCGGCGGGGTTGAGGCGCTCGCTGCACTCGGGGCAGCAGATGTTGACGCGGGATTCGGTGATCTCGATGCGGAGGTACTGCCGCAGGCAGGCCCCGCACGACCGGTGCGGGCACGACAGCAGCCTCGGGGCGTTCTCCGCCGGCTGCCGCACCAGGCACAGCGGGCACTCCAGCTCCTCTTCGCCGCTACCCTCCGGGACCACCGGAGCTTCCTCGGGGGGCGGCGGCGGCGGTGGGGGCGGCGGGGCCGGCGGGGCGGCGGGAGGCGGCGGCGGGGGGGCGGCGGCGGGAGGCGGCTCGGCCTTGGCGCGGCGGCGGCCGCCCGCGGCGGAGGCGGCGGCGGCGGAGAAGACGCTCTGGAAGGAGAGGCGGCGGCGGCGGCCGGGCTTCGGGCACTTGGCGGCGGCCGAGTGGATGGAGGAGGAGCGCGGCGACTCGGAGTCCCGCTCGGAGCCCATGGCTACCGGTTGCCAGTCGACGGTGTCCGCCCGCGGCGAGGGTCCGGGTGTCGCGGCGGAGCCACGCGAGGGTCGTTCCGGGGGCGAGGGGGGCTCCGGGCGCTGCCTCCGCCGCGCTGCAACGACAGCGGCCCCGGAGCCGAGTGAGTGCGGCACCGCGCCCGCCCCGCCCCGCCCCGCCCACTGCGCAGGCGCCCCGCCCCGCCCCGCCCCGTCAGCGGGCGCGGCCGCCGCCGCCGCCATTTTGGTCGCGGGCGCCGGCCCCGGGGCAGCCCCGAGGCCCGCGGGTTCCGGTGGGGCGGTGGCTGTCCCGCTCCCGGTCCTGCGGCAGCGGTGCCCCGGGTGGCTCTGAAGTACCTCGGCAGCGTGGGGCCGCCCGGCGCCCCTCAGCCGCCCGGCCTCGGCACGGACAGGGCCGCAGGCCTTGCCCCGAGCACCGCTGCCCAGCTCGGGGTGGGCTGTGGCGGCCTGCTGGCCTCACCCAGCCAAGGCTTCCCCCTCGTCCCAGATCTGGCGCTAATGGTGGGTTGTGAAGGGGCCTGGGGCTCTCCTGGGGGGCTCTTTGTTTCTTAACGTGTCTCTTGTTGGAGAGGGGGGGTCTGTAAGCACAGCAGTCCCCTCTCAATTCATTCATCCTGCTGGGGCACGTTGGCCCTCACTGCGTGGCCTTTCTTTTTAATTGTGAAGAGTCATGTGGAGGTTTTGCTCACCCAGGAACTCTTCCCCGAGTGCAGGGCTTAGCCTCTTTCATACAGAGGCACTGAAACTACAACCCACGTTCTGGCTGCAGTCATGCAGAAATTTAAATGCCTTTGTTTCCTTCCAGGGTTCCCTCCTGCCCACAGGGGTCTGCCAGCCTCGTCTCCCGTTCAAAGGCAGATAAGTTAACAGGAAGGACGCTGCCTCTTATTATGCAGAGGAGGTGAAGCAGAAAGATCTGCTGTGTCTACAAAGTGCATGTTAAATCGGCACAGAAGGGGCTGCTTTCCCTGTAGACTGTCAGCTTCTGAGTGGACAGGCTGTAGTTATTCATGTGACAAGTGTGGCTTCTCGCTGTCTTCCAGCTCTTGCCATTCCTGGAGTCATTTCTCTCAGCAAAGCCTATTTGCATAGTTATTACCAGGCTCCTTCCCGGCTGCGGAGGACCCCGTTCAGTGCCTCTGGGATGGAGAACAAGGTTTAGCCAACCCAGCCCAGCCTGACAGTCGAAAGCACCTGGGTTTCGGCGCTCGCGCTGCCTGACTTGCTGTAGGCAAAGACCCCGTGCCTGGCTGCACAGCAGAGATAATGATGACACTTCTCTGTTTGATGGACAGGTGAATCAAAGCGTAGAGGGGAGTAAATCACCTGCACAAGAGCACACAAATGAAGCTTCCTCCTCCTAATACCCTACAGCTCTCCTGTTACCTTCCCTGCGTTTTTCTTCATTAATTCTGCGCCTGCCGTACGCCCTCAGTGCTTATCCCAAGACGCCTGCTGCACCCGAGTCCCTCCCTAGAGCTCATCGTCCGCAGACGTTTGTCAGCGCTTCCTCACCTCTGCTGGGCGCCGGCATTCCTGCCACAACGCGCGTGTCTTTGGCCCAGCTGGAAGCTTTGGACCACGCTTAGGACTGGCCTCAGAGTGCTAAATTCCCATCTGGGGTGAGGAACCCTGTTATTAGCGAGCTAATTGAGCAAGGGCACCAAACCCCTCTGCTCCAGGAGAGGCAGGGGTGCTACACGGGTGTCGGAGGAGCGCGTTGCCCCTGAGCAGTGAGCTGCCGAGCCCCGGTCCCTGGCAGGCTGGAGGTCGTGGGCAGGCATGAAGACACTTAGCCTTTCTCTGCCACTTCTGATGGGGAGCTCCCGGAGCGCACCGACACGCGAAAGGATCCTCTGGTGGGACAGGCAGGCCAGAGACAGAAAGGAGCGATGTTGTGCTGGCGTGAAACAGATTCTTTTGAAATTAGCTATTCCTGTCTGAGGCGAGCCAGGTATAAGGCATCTTTAAATGGCTGTCGCTACCCATCTGTAGCAGAGACTGTCTTGGTTTGATGATTTCACTAGAAAAATCCCACTCCTGACTGAAATAGAGAAACCTGAACAGGACTCGTGTGTGGGATGGATCTCCCAGACAGCGCTCTGACAGCTCAGCCCTACGTCCTTTGCAGTGCGAGCGCAGACTGTAACTAATTGTGGGAAGGTTCCATCTCCGAAGCTAATGCGAGACAGGCCTGAATTACCAGTAGTGCAGACGCAAACAGAGAGACAGAGAGCAAAACCATCTGGAGTCCCTGGGAAAGGCATCAGCTCGCGACGCACTGATGGGGCAGGAATGACTCCGCATTCCCTTATCTGAGGAATCGTGACACGAACGGGGCTGGAGGAGGCCAGGGTAAAGCCGAGGGGCTCATGCGGGCTTCAGAGCCATCTTCCCTGCTCCCAAGCTCTGCAGACTTCTTGCCAGTCTTTACGCGTTTAAGGGAATTCAGTGCTTTTACGGAGCTCAGAGATAGAGACTTCTAACCCCGCCGTGGTCCAGACATACCATCTACTTGAAAACAAGTTCTCCGTGGTTGAGGTGTTTCTCCGTGGTGAGTTTCCGTAGCCCTTGCCAGGAGCTGAGGCTCCAGCTCACCACGTTCCTGACTAGGGAGCAGTTTGAACCCGGTAGTTTGTTTTGATTCAAACTGAGAAAAAAAAACCCAGCCAGGATCTGGGACTGGGAAGGAGAGGGCACGGAAGTGGGCTGCGAGGGAGGGGAGGAAAAAGGCTGGTTGGAAAGTCACCGGCTTGGGAGTGAGATCAACTCAGCCCCTCCCTGGGGCTGCAGGGAAACCGTCAGCAGTCTGACCGTTTAACTGAGGGATATTTGAAAAGACAAACAAAAAACAAACAAAAAAAAATTGAAAAGAGGAGAATTCAAACGCTTCAGCGAATGGCTCCGCAAATCCCAGCTCTGACAGGCAAATTTGCTCTTGCTTATGCTGGCAGAAAGCTGGAAGACTGCTGACTTCCGACCCCGCTGCTTAAGTCAGGGCAGGATTTGGCACAGGCGGCTTTTAAAGCCTCCTGAAAATGCCGTATCTCCCAGGAAGGCTTCCTGGCCTTCCAAGCCTGCCTGGATGGAGCAGCTGGGGAGGCTGGGCTGGGCTGAACCTGCCTTTGGGAGGCACAGGGCCACTTTCTAGAGAAATACCCTGGCCACCCACTCCCCAAAAACCCCCCCAAAGCAGAGTGACAGCTCTGCCGCTGTCTTTGAGGAGGAAGAGCCTCTGGTGATGTAATGAAAACTCCCCTTCGTAATTCAGAGAGTGAAAGCAGAGGCTGGCTGCCGGGAAGGGATGGTGAAACTCCGCTCTGAGGCTGGGAGTATTTGCATGGAGGGACTGGGGTGTGCTGTGGCCGGGGGATATTGCAGCGGTGGGGCGCTGGCAGGCAGGCGCGCCAGCTTTGGTTTGCGGCCGATAAAATAGAAACTCCGGCTCCTACTGCGTCCTCTTTGCCCGCCCTCCCTTTCCTGGTCACCCAGGCAGCTCAGGTGTGGTAAGTTACTGCCTGTTGCTCTTGTCCCTGGTCCTCAGGACGCAGGGCGATGTTGAAACATCTATTTTGGGACACAGA
Organism: Chlamydotis macqueenii; assembly: GCF_036417535.1. Lineage (NCBI taxonomy): Eukaryota > Metazoa > Chordata > Aves > Otidiformes > Otididae > Chlamydotis > Chlamydotis macqueenii. Next base: position 1,312,150 of record NC_141577.1, on the reverse strand, counting down.
AAGATTCAGTCTGCCTGAAACCCCCAGGTCATTCTGGCACTGAGGTGCGAGCCCCTCCCTGGAACAGGCTGTTTTCTCTAGAAGTGCGTGGGTCTCCTCGGGCTTTCTCCCTTTACCCGGGCAGGGCTGGGCGGTTATTCGTAGGTCACAGGCTGTATTTCAGAGCAAAGGGAGTTTAGAGGAAACCCAGCTCATGCTGCTGCTTTCTGAAATCGCTGCAGACGTGATGAAACGGGGAAAGGAGTGGAACAGCATTACACCGGGAATCCTTCCTGGTAGCCAGGCAGGGGCACTCTGGAATGACTCAGCTCTGGTCTCGCTGGGCAGATTGAGACCTTAGGCCCTGCTGGGGTGGGACAACCAGGGCTGCTAAAGGGATCCGGATGCCTCAGGATTCACCAGCGCCAAGATGCAGATGGGTGATTTGGGGGTCTGTCTGCTGAGGGTGCACCACGGGGCACAGCTGTGACACCTTGCAGGGTGCACCACGGGGCACAGCTGTGACACCTTGCAGAAAAACCTGAGAGGCTGCTGCAGTCCCAGCGTCTAGGTTAGGTGAGCGGGACAGACACCCAGGAAACACAAAGGTAGTTCGAAACCTCTCAGGAGCGCGGTGCGGGGTCTTGTCCTAGCTCCCTGCCCTGAAGAGTCGTGCCAGGAGCGTGTGGGCCTGCTTTAACTCCTCCTCTCAGGGCCCCGGCTCCCCGGTGCGCAGAGCAGTCTGGTCTGTCAGGGGGGGCTCAGCAAGGTGAAGCTCTCCGGTGAGCCCTGAGAGCTTTGAGATCTGTGGCGAGGGAGCCTTTGTGTTCAAGAGGTAGCAGCTGTGTCTTCAAGATCTGAAGCTCGTTGGGGTCATTTTCTGCCAGGGCCCTGGAGGAACACTGGTTTGTGTGACATGCATTCTGATAGTTTCTCGGATGGAGATGTCATTAATGGCCGTTTGTGTCTCTCCGGGGGAGACACCAGTGGCTCGGGAGGGCTCTCCCCACTGCGCACACGCTGCCGGGGTTGATCTAGTCAGTTCCTGTTCTGTTTGCCTCTTGTGGTCCCCTGAGATGTGTTCAGGAAAGGAAGAGATGATTCTGCCTGACTCCCTTTTTCTCTGCTGGACATAACAAGGATTGACATTCTTTTAAATGAAGAGCAAAAGGCAGGAGATGGGAGCCCTGGGATCAGAAACTCAAGGCTCTTCCAAGAGGATTGTTCCGGTTTACTCTGTGGTTACACCTCCTCTCCCCTCCATCTCCCCATCCCGCTCTGCTCCTTCCTGACACCCGCATTCACAGCACAGCAATCTTCCTCTCCCTGCTGGGGCTTTCCAAGGAAGATTCTGTCGTGTGAGATCCTGGGAGAGAGTCACCACACGGAACTCTCGGAAAGCCTCGTGCGTGCCTTGCAGAACAGGCCTGCAGACGGGGGAAGGCTGCGCTCCCCCTCCTCAAAATCCCGAACACGCTCATGGAGGGAGGTGGGGGGAGTGGGGAGTCATCTTTTAAGCTTGGGAGCCACCTACGCACATGGCAAGTCTTTGGAGCAGCTGATAAAGGAGGTGGGAGGTGGGGAGATTTTGAGGAGGAAGAGCTTGGAGGCTCGTGTGCCCACGTAGCTCACCATCCTGTCTCCTCCAGGGCTCAGCCGGCCAGGAAGGCTGTGGGCTTGGCCCCGTCACTGACACACGTGCGTTGAGGGGAGACCCCGAACAGGGACGCAGAGATAACTGCCGTCTGCTTCAGCAGTGACGTGAAGGTAGGGAGCGTTAAGCAATCGTGATAGCAGTCTGACATGCTTTTCCCCTCTGCGAAAGAAGCGTTTCCTTTTGTAGTAAAAGCACAGGGTGTTCGATTTCCTTATACACCTGCTGTCGTGCACACTCACTGTACGGCTTTGGGGACAGAAATAACGGTGATCTCCGCTCTCGACTCGCTCTTACTGGTGACCTGCTATCCTTAACCATCGGGGATTTATGTCGGAGAAGCTTTAGCACAGCAGGGTGCTGCCATCGGGAAAGTGCTGCTCTGATCCCTGCAGTACGAGGGAGCAGCCACACTCCCTCCTCACCCGAGCTGTTAAACAGACAATTGTGTGTTTGGTGTTGGCATAAACACAGGAAAATTAGTCACTGGAGAAAGCCCCGGTGCCTGTGACAGCTAGCTGTGGCTAGGAGAAGGGTGGCGGTGACAAACACCTCTGACAGCGGCAGGCAGCTGCCTGTCCTGGGCACACTGTGCCGGGGTGGCGGTGGCCAGGCGCTCAGCAGGGACAACCAGGTGCCACCAGCAAGAGGCACGGAGATGGCGTGACAGGGCAGGAACCTAGTGCTGGCTCTGGAGGCTCTCCTCTCCTCACTCCTTGATGGCAGCTGTTTTTCGGGGTACTCAGCATCTTGCGGGATGCGAGCAAACCTGGCCGCAGCGGAGACAGGAAGGGTCAAGGTGAAATCTTCAGGAGGACCATTCACAGAGGGCTGAGGAAGGGTTTGTTCAGCCCTCAGAGAGCAGATGCAGAGGAGCTACAGCACTGGCACGGGGCTTGATTTCTGCAAGGAGAACAGAGTGAGGCACTGGCCTGGTTTCCAGGAAAGGAGAACAGTGTGTCACAGAGAAGGCAGTGAGAAGACCTGAGGCTTCTGCCTCAGCTTTCTGTCTCACTCCTGCAGACACGTGGGTGCTTGGAAGTTCAAAAGGCTGATCTGGAGACTGTCCTGCAGCTGGCGCAGGACAGGAAGCTGTGGCCTTCTCCTGCAGAGCCGCTGATGGCGCACAGACCGCAAGCGGTGTCCCTGTCTCTGCTGGAGATCCCTGCGTGGCTCAGCATCGTTCTCCCTACAGCGCTGAGCTGTGCAGTGGGAGTGTGGGAGCGTGGGAGCTGGATGGGACAGCTTGGGACAAGGCATTAGCTCTAGTGCCCAGACCCCAGAGGGACACTGGCAGCCCTTCAGCAGTGTCTCAGAACCTCACGGCATCTCTGACATCCTTTCCAACTGTGCATCCTACGAACACAGGTAGGGCTGAGCACACCGCACGTTTCCTCCACCCGACCCACCTATTTCCTATTTTCTGCAGACATGACAACTAGCGAGTTAATCCTGCAGGCCATAGACTAAGCTGTATTAGCAGACACCATCTGTCCTTTTTCATTTGCTGATGCACGACCTATTTTGCTGTGTAGCGGAGCAGGCGCTGCCGTTTCGGGGCTTGCATGTTGCAGTGTCCCTGTTGCCAGGGTGTAATCCACTGCTTGCAGCGGCCTGCTAATGGGAGAAGGCTCCAGAGGCCCAGGGGGACCTGCTGTCATGGGCAGGTGGTGGCTGAAGCCTGTCCCTACGGCCGCTTGGCTTCAAAGGAGGTTTGAGCCCTGATCCCACAAAGCACCAGTTTACACCTGGGAAGAGACAGGTCTTGGTGGAACTTCCAAGGACAAGAGCACAGCTCCTCTCAGCAGGGCCTCTCCGTACCTGGAGCTGCTTCAGCAAGGACCACGGGAAGGTCACTGTGGGATAACACCCTCTTAGAGCCACTACCCAACCTTAACAGCCCTGCACTGGGGAGTAAAAGCGAAATAAGAAAAATGAAAGGAACTGTTTTCATCTTGGCAGGGGAAGAGAAACATCCACGCTCCCTCACTTGCCAGGAGGGGAGAGACTTGAACCTCTGAGGTCTCTTCGGGACCATCTGGGAGAACATTAGCATGGGGCTTAAACCCTGTGTCACAGGTGTGGTACTTCTTTCCCCTGAGCAACACTCTGTCTCAGAGGCAAAGTTTTGAAAAAACCACCTCGGCACCTCCAGAAGTGCTGTAGCACAGAGGTCGTTCTCATCCCAAAGTGGGGTTCATGGGGCAGGCCCTGCGGTGTTCTGAGCACTCCAGCCGTGCTGCGCTGGCCCGGGGTAATTCCATGTTTGACAGAAATTAAGCTATGGCAATCACAACAGGACAGGGAAGGACAGGAAGAGAATTCTCTCCTTATCCATTTAAGGGGATGAGGTGATGTCTTGGAGCAGTCTGGTGACCCTTATCTGGGTACAGAAGTACAGACATTATTAAAGATCATAAAACCATCAGGATATTTCCAAGCCAGGTATCGTATTTGACTTAACAAACTCTCAGAGCAATTCCAAAGGTTAGCACCTTGCTGCATGAAGCTGCATTTCTTCCTGAATTTACCAACTTTTTTTTTTTTGACTCAGTGCTGATGGCAGAAATTTTCCCTGAGCTCTGAAATAAAGAGCAAGGAAATTTTGTCGTTGTGTGCCATTAGCAGTCAGGGAGGGAACTGAGTGCAGGGGGCTCAGTACTAACACTCATCTGTTTCTCAGAACCAGTGCGGTCGCCGCTCACGGGCCTCTGCCTGGGGTTCCAAAATCAGCTGGGGAGTTTTCAGCTTCCTGCCTCACCACACAACGAAAGTGGAAGGAGTTACTCAGACTGACCTTAGCATTAGCCAGACAACCTCTTTCTGAATGAGCTCAGTCAAACCATGTGGACTTTCTGAGGAGCGCTCAACCTGCTGGGTAGGACGTGGCCTGAATCTACCCGCTTCTGTGCCGTCAGTGTCCTCTGAGGAGCCAAAGCTGGCTGCTGCAGGGACAGTGCAAGTAATTTGGCATGGAGTCATCTCCCTTTCTTGCTAGTTCTGCTCGTTTCTCTTAAAACTGGCTTAATCTCTGAGCCCCGGGGTTCCTACCCTGCTGCAGTTGTAGTTGGTGGTAACTTCTGCACAGTCTCGCTGCCTGCACCGATGCTTGACCCCTTCAGAAATCTCGCTAAGCTTTGGGCACCCACCGCTTCCAGCAGCAGTAAGCCCTGCTGTCTCCTTCCTGTTTTTGCGAAGCTTTGCCCGGCATTCCCTGGTCCGTGCTGTGGACACTCACTTGGCCTCTGCATCAGATGTGACAAGAAATAATGACTTTCCTGCCGGATGCCGTGATGTGCCGCTGTCCTGCAAGGTGTGATCTCTGTCACGCACTGTGGGGAGAGAGGACGGTAGCTGGTGTCGGGATCACTCTGCTAGGAACAAGGTTTACTTGCAGACTCACAGCTTGGGGTATAAATCCCCACAGCAGGACTGCTCACAAACGTTTCTTATTTCTTTCTTCCTGCTTTGGGAATAGGATTGACTCAAGAACTGTATTGATCTGAGGCCAAGGAACAAACATCCCCTCTTCAGAGGCCAGAGCCACGGGCCTCTCCTGTGCGCCGCGTGAGGAGGAGGAGCAGGGAAGGGCAGCGCTTTGCCAAGACTAGAAAGTACACAAATCTGTGACTACTGTCGAGAGCTGGGAAGAGCAAGAAACAGCCCATGCGGTCAGCCCTGAAAAGGGCAGTTCCTGCCGAGAACTGGCTGGGGAACATTCCCATTTTCATAACCAGCAACAGCTGTGAAAAGGGGAAGAAGAGTGATTCTGAACCCTGCCAGCGGCACCTCCCGTCTGCAGCCAGGACGGGAGAGCTGCAGAGCGCTCCCAGCACAGCCCTCTGGCCCGGCAGCAAGGAAAACTTGTGTCATTTTCCAGAGGGCTGAGCCAGCACTAACCAGGTGGGAAATGTCGGAGTGTCTCACTTTGAAAGTCAGCTCGATCAGGTTTCCCGTGCCTCAGATGTGATTTTTCCCCAGCAGAACCCTCGATTGCCGAGCCCCTGCCACCAGCCTGGCTCAGTCCAGGGCTGCTCCCCCAGTGCTGTGTTCTCTCTGCAGCAGAACGAGGTGGGCTGGGGGAGAGGGAAGCGTGGAGAGGTAAACGGGGTTTGTTCTGGGGGGGTTTGCCACTGACCCACCCCTTCCTTCCCCCTGCCTGATGCTGAGACCACAAGCCAATTCTCTCTAACTTCTTTTCAGGCAGAGCCCACCTTTACCACAGACAGGAAATTCCTCTTCTCCCGCCCTCCTCTCCCTCACCCCTCTGCCACCACGAGAAACCCTCTTTCCTCTCTGGTGCTGATCTCATCTGTGGGTTGCCTTAGCCAGTATTTAAGCAAACTAGTTCCTGTGCTTTCTGAGGAGGCTGAACTGTGCACAGCAGAAAATCTAGCAGGAAATTTTCAGGTCGATCAGTGCACACTGAGACGTCAAATGGTTCTCTGAAGTCAGGCCCTGCTGTTGCTCCATAGCATCCTTCTAACAGGGAGGCAGCAGCTATGACCATCTCTCACCTGCCCAGACCTGCCCTGTCTGATCTGGGCTGCCATCCCAGTTCCCTGGAGCGCCAGGAAAAGTCCAGTGGCACTGGAAGAGCAGTAGCTGCCAAGTGCCTCCCAGCTGTCTGTGAGGTACAGGATCTCTCCCCAGCACAAGCCCTGCGGTCTCAGGGGGCAGCTGTTGGCAATAACAGCCCTATTTAAACAAAACAGAGACAGCCTGACTTCACACGGCCTCTCTCTGCCTTTCCCTGCCCCCACACATATTTGGGGAAAAACCTCTCAAGGCAGCACCGACTCCTGCGCTTCCCGCTGTCGGTGCAGCTCAGCCGCAGCAACATGCTGGGGTTCACGTAGCTCCAGGTCCTGCTCCAGCTATTCCCACCCACTTTACCTGGATCTCCTGCAGGATTCACAGCCCGGCACCCAGGGGTGCTGCCCGTCCCCAGATGTGTAAGAGCAGCGCTCTCAGCGTGGGCTGAGCGCCGAAACTGCAGCTGGAGAACCTGGCGGTGGACACGGAGCAGAGCCCTGTCCCCGGGCCGAGGACCAAGAATGCCTCTTTCCCATCCGACCAGCCAAGGCTTCGAGCCCTGCCAAACCCCAGTGTTTGTTCCTGCGTTTGGCATGCAAGAGGTGGCAACAAAAGCATGTGCAAGGCAGAAAGAGGAGTTCCAGTGAAGGAGGGAAGTGGGTTTCTCTTGGGTCTCTGTGACCTTTTCTGGTTTGGAAATAACAGAGATGTGCAGAGATGCTAACAATGCACAGCGAGGGTGTTTCAGCTGTCCCAGAGCAGAACAAACCCCGTGGCCTCCTTCAGTCAGAGGAAACTGGAGCCCAGAGCCACAGCCCAGCCTTTGGCTGCTAGGATGGAACCAGTGGAAATGCAGCACCAGGGAGTCGGTGCCTTCGCCTGTTCGCAAGGAAAATTTATTTGCAGCCATGGAGCCTTACTGTGGGCACCTTGTCTTCCAGCCCTGGTTCTCTGGGATACCAGGCCTGCTGAGTGATGGGAACAGCTTTTCTTCTGCTGGAAGCCACAGAGCCAAGTTCTCCCGGAGCCCGTGGACTGGGATTTGTATCGCAATGCCCTTGGCCATGAGGATCCCATTGACTCCGTCCTCACCGCCCTCCTTAGAGAAGCAAGCACAGAGAATGAGCTGTTGGGGTATAGACAAGAGGGCCTGACACTGAAGAAAATCAAATGGCTCCAGCAATTTCTCCATGTGCTTCCAGCCCTTGTTGCTTAACCTCAGAGAGAAAAAGTGACACTGGCAGGAAGAAAGAAAAGGAGCAGGGTTCTGCGCAGGTAGGTCGGGAATGCACCTAGATCCTCCCAGAGCTGAGAATTAAGACTAGATTTGTAAGAAAGATAGAAATGCTGATTTGGGCAAAGGGATAATATTTCTATTGGGAACCAGAGAACTATTGGTTGCTCAAGTAACCTCAGCTATTAAACAAACGGCTACCTCAGCAGAAGGACATTTCAGCCTGGGCTTAGGGAGAGGATGGGTGGGACTGCAGGGCGGCCCAGGCAGCAGTGGGAACACACCAGCCTGCTCTCCTTGACTCAGCTGCCGCGCTGCCTGCTCTCAGTGGTACCAGATAAGGAGTGAAAACAAACACAAGGTAGGCGCCGGAGAGAGCCTGTGTGTGCCCTGCCAAAGGAACTGGAAAACATTCCCTGCAGTGGAGTCACAGCCAAGATAAGCTGTGGAGTAGGAAGGATTAAAACATCTCACAGGACCTGGCACAGCTTCCAGGGCCCTCTCTGGACACTGGTACAAACGCACAGGTAGTACAGCGTGGCTGCGGAGCAGGATCAGTAGGAGCGTGTCAGAGCCTCAGCTGATGTGCAGATGCCAGGCTGTGTAATATTCACGTGATCGGCCCTTCTGCGGTGTAGGCAAGTACGAGGGGAACAGCGAGGAGAGCCGGCCCAGCAGTGGAGAAGGTCAAGGACTAGCAGGGTTGCCACGGCCTTTCTGCTTGTAGAGGGGGAATGGCACCAGGACCTCCTAAATCTTTAATAACATTGAAAAATCGAATTGAAGCATGACTTAGAAGCAGTCCTAGCTGTGCTAGCTGCCCGCCACGCAGAACTGCAACCTCAGGGACTGAAACTGCAGAAAAGCAGCGTTAACTCCTCCCCACGCCCTCCCAAACCGTTGAGGCCGTGCCCAGCAGGGGCTCATTGGGGAGCACCTGGGCCCATCCAGAGCTGGCTCCTTCCGGCCACAGCTGCCCTGTGCAGCACTGAGGGCTGGTACAGAGAGCTGCTAGCAGGTCCTCTCCTCCCCTGCCCACCCACGTCAGCAGCATGAAACACAGCTGGCCACGCAGCCTCCTGGGTGACAGTGCAGCCTGCTCCTAAAAGCCTCCAAGTGCAGAGCCTCTGACCAGTGCTCCCACACAAGTCCCGCACAGCTGCACGAGCTGTTGCTCTTCGCAGAGTTACCATAAAACAAGCAGCAGTGTGGCCACCCTGGGCCGCTCCCAAACGCTCCGTGTAGACTCAGCATCGGTGTCTGTGGGGTGAGGATCGTGCATCTCGCAGCAATAACCTCCCTTAATTAAAGCATATTTCTGCTAACTGCAGTCCTGCTTTCTCATAGACACTCCAGCATTCCTGGCTGCGTTTCTCTATACCCCACTGCTGCCCCCAGCCCTTTCAACTACGTGTGAAACACAAAACGTGTGAAAGTTATTTCGACAAAACGGTTGTGACAGGAGCATTGGCCTCTCCCTGTTCTTGGATTTCAAAGAAGGTTTCTTCAGCCCTACTGAGTTTCTGCTTTGTGCTTCTTCCATCTCCACCCCACTGCTGGTTTCGGACACCCACAGGGTTACCAGCAATGGGCTCTGACCCGAGATGTCCTTTCCTCAGACGGAAGCATGCTGAGGATCGTGACGGGCAAAAGGCAGGTTAGCGCAGATTGAGTGGGTGCTAATAAACTCACTTTTCGGTTTGCTAACACACTGCAGGGCTCTGCTGCCCTGCCTGCACGTAGGTGTGGAGTCCACACACCTCCCTGCCGTGGAATCGGAACTGTAACCCCACCAGCTTTATCAAGCCATAAAGAATGAGCCCAGCTTTTGGATTAGGGAGAGAAATTAAATTTACTCCAGCGCCGCGGGCCAGCACAGCGCATAGGTACCGCTGGGACGCCACAGGGCACAGAGGTGACCGTCACCCCTTGTTCTCTCTGCTAGCAGATCGGATCCCGTTATGCAACTGTTACGTGAAAAGGCAATACGACATCCAGAGCAGTTTCAAGGACTTTGTTACTTTGCCTTCCAGGTCTGCAGATCCCCAGGATCCACAGCCGGAGCTCCCAGCAATGATTGTGCACCTGGCTGCCTGCCCCGGAGCTATTGCTTCCTGCACAGGCAGGGTAAGTGCTGAGGCTGCTGGAGATGTGGGGTTTAGGATTCCCACCCCAAACGCGTGCTGCTGGGCTTGGTCCCCGTGCACCAGCTCTGCTTACAGCCTCCTGTGAGCTGGATGCAGCTCAGAGGGACCAAGTCTCCAAACTTCTGATTCACGTCATCAATGATTTGCGCTAACCTCAAGAGGGAACTCTGGTCCCCTTCTCCAGAGAGGGACCAGGGCTGCTCCCCAGTCTCTTTAGCCCATCCTGGAATTTCAGGTGCTCCTGGCTCTTCCCTGCACACTGTCAGTGACACACACTGGTATCCTGGAGGGCATGCACTCGCAGCTTCTGCACCAGCCACGCTCTGATCCGTCTCACTGTCCGAGAACCAAGCCCTGCTGTGCCAGGCTGTTACGGCATTGCTGCCCAAGAGCCATCCCACAGCGGCACGTAGGCCGGAAAGATGCCGAGGCAGGCTGTGATCCCGCGGCCGCTCGTGGAGCCCGCCCTGACCGCTGCCCGCGGAGCATCTCTTACCTCGCCCCGGAGCCCACTCCCGATGCTGCTCTCTTTCCTCCGCAGTCTCCCGGCTCTCCCTTTCCCACTCCCCTTCCCTCTGCGCCACCTCCCCGTGATGTCAGCGCAGCCCTGCCTCCGCAGCCTCCCCATCACACCCCTCCAGCCTCCCCATCACACCCCACTGCTGCTTCCCTTCCCAGCGGTTGCCACGGCAACGGGAGGGGGAATCCCATCCCCTGGTCCTCGCTCGGTATCTCCCACTGCAGCTCTTCCTAAAGAGCCTGGAGACCGAGGGAAGGACAAGATGACAACAGGGAACAGCAGCAGGCAGAGGCCAGCGATGGCCCTGTGAGGAAGCCGTGGCTCAGCACACCTGGAAGGGAAGGGAGAGCAGAGGCAGTCACGGGAAGCAGGCCCGGACAAAACAGGCCCTCACCTTCTCTGCAGCAGTTACCACCCGTGTCCCCAGCGCTCTTCCCACCTTCCCACCCCCTCCAGTCGTCGATCTCAGCCAGTTCTTTGTTCCCCAGCCCCCTGTGCTCCATTTCAAGGGGCACACAAGTACCATGCTTGTACAAACTCTCTGCAGACAAGGGATTTGCGGTACCTGCCCACAGCGGGCACTCTGTAGTGACTTCTCCTTGCTCCCAGGTCAAGGTCAGAGATCGCGTATCAATCAGAAATCTGAGACCAGCTCCAAAGCAGACCATCAGAAGTCAGTGCACTCGTTATTACTAACCACAAATGCACGGTGAAAGGTTTTCTTGCCATCTCTCTTTCGCAGATGGTTTTATCAGGAAGGGAGAAGGGCAGATCCTATATTTTTAGGACTGCAGCACATTTTTAATGGAAAGCGATGGCCCAGGGTTTTTCATCCCTCCCCCTCCATCCAATATGCTGTTTCTTTTCAGCAGAAATATTGCTGCATTAGAGAACAGGTCACTTCCTCTATCAGTGAGAATTCAGTGTCCTATTTGATGCTGGTCCTTGTGCTATAAATAGGAATTTTCCCCTTTTATAGTTGCTGAATAATTGTGTGTATGAAATATGAACATGGTTTTCAAAAGAGTGCCTGATAAGCAGCTTGCTGGAGTGAAATCGTTGAACAGAAGGAATTTACAGCACCTGCAGAGCAGCACATGCTGTGGAAAACATTCAAGGTCAAGATGACAGAGACAGGTCACAGAACAGATCCAGCTACAGAACACAGAGCCTTGAGCTGAACGGCCTCCCCCCAGCACCCCCCTTCGTTGCATGCCCCACACTCAGGTAAGGATCAAACAAACAGGAGCAGCCCAGCTCAGAGGAGCCAGGACTTCTCCATCCCGCATACTAGAAAGCCAGGAGGAGCAGGCAGAACTGGTTTTTAAAACAGCAGGCAAGTAGTAGAGGATGCAGCCCCAGACAAGGAGGAAGAGCATAGTTTAACATCCATCATCAAAAGAAACAAAGGAAGAACACCACAAATGCCAGAGAGGCACAAGCTTGCCTTCAAAAGAGAGAGAATGCGAATCGG